>NW_021217894.1:57030-58579 GCF_002162155.2 Triticum dicoccoides
ATTTTTTTGACCAATTTTTTTTTTTTTGACTGCCCGGACCCAAAAACTGGAAACGGGTCAAAAAAAACTTCCTATAATGGCACCTGTCTCAAAACACTCAGAAACACCTAAAAATAGGATAGCCAGAAAATTTTTCGAAAAATGCGTTTTCAAAAATTTTTGGGCCTAAACGGAGCGTGGCTACCCGACTTTTTTTTTTTCCGAAACCTACTCCGGCAAGGAAACACGAATCGGAATCTAGATGGATCTCGAAAACAAACCTAATATGACAAGAACTCGGATTGGTGGTGGATATATGGTGGTAGATGGCAGCGGTGGTGGTATATGACAGCTGTGGTGGTATATGGATACGGATTCGAAGCGGTGGCGGATAAACGGTGGTGGTAGATGGCAGGGGCGATGATGATGATGCGGCGGCGGCGTGACAACTTATGACCAGAACTCGAAACTCTAAAAGACTAGACTCTAAAACCAGCAACTAGACCGACGATGCAACCGCAAATTCAACAAAGCAAAACCCTAAAAAGATTATGCAAAGGCTCAGATTGGTTCGGATATGATGAACTAACCCTAATTTTTTTTTGTGTGGCTTTTTCGTGGACTGTAGGTATGAAGAACAGACTCGATCTAAACTAAGAAAAACTGTAAAATCTCACCGAGCAACCTGGAAATCTGATACCACTTGATAGAGGCAAAGGTGTCCCGTCTTTCGATGAGATGGTGGATTTCGCTTTGGAGGAAGTCGACTTTGACGATCCGACTACGAACGTGCGAGGACGTCGCGCCTTAGCAATCGCTAAACCAACTCCGAGAGGTTATTGACCACGCCGGAGCACGATCAACCTGACCACGAGGGTCTGTTTCCTGCGAGCAAACGAAGAACAAGCAAGAAACTAAGATTGCAATCTGGATATTGCGAATATAATGATAGAGGCGGAGGTGTCCCGATCTTTCGATGAGATGATAACTATCGATTTGGTGGAGACGACTTTGACGATCCGATTACAAACGTGCACGACGTTGCGCCTTAGCAATCGCTAAACCAACTCCGAGAGGTTATTGACCACGCTGGAGCACGATCAACCTGACCACGAAGGTCTATTCTTGCAAGCAATCAAAGAACGAGCAAGAATATGATAAAGCAATCTGAATATTGCGAATATATATGAAGTATAGATAATGGTGGGGATCCGGAAGCGGTCTTGGTCTGGTCGTGGGACACAAACGAAGTACACGAAGTTGCAATGGCTAACTTTTAACTAAACAAATCCCAAGGAAAAGCTACTAGATGGATCTACTTATATAGGAGCAAGGGGTGGCGGCCAAGGAGGTGGGAGGACGTCCCAAGGCAGCCTAAAACTAAATCTAGGTCGTACAAGGCCAATGGGCCCAAGTGGAGGTGATGTAACACCTTTGGACTTGTAGTTTGACTCGGATTCTGCTACAGCATCAGATTGTTTCGTCCACAACTCAACGCTCCGGACGAATTTGAAGGTGATTCCAATTGGGTTGGAAAGTGCACGAAATCTAGTTTCCAACAAAAAAAGAA
>NW_021217895.1:0-897 GCF_002162155.2 Triticum dicoccoides
TGCACTATTACTCACCGTTTTGGGGCCCAGAACGATTTCCACAATTGACGATCGCCGGGGTGCCTTTTACGTGTCTGTCGTCAACACACACAGTTTTGGCAAATTCTGACCCGTTTCATGGACTATTACTCACCGTTTTGGGGTCCCGAAGAAATGTCCGTCGTTGTTGAACCCCAAGGTGGGCTTACGTGTCGGTCATCAACACTCGCAGTTTTGGCCGATTCTGGCCCATTTCTAGGACTATTACTCACTATTTTGGGGTCCCGGAGTGATTTCCACGATTTACGAACACCGTGGTGTGTTTAAGTGTCGGTCATCAACACTCGCAGTTTTGGCTGATTCTGGCCCATTTCATGGACTATCACTCATTGATTTGGTGTCCCTAAATGATTTCCATGATTCACGAATCCCAGGGTGCTTTTACGTGTCGGTCATGAAAATCGTAGTTTTGGCCGATTCTGGCCCGTTTCTTCGACTATTACTCACCAGTTTGGGGTCCCAAAGCTATTTCCATGGTTGTCGAATCCCAAGGTGTGATTATGTGTTGGTCGTCAAGACTCGCAGTTTGGGCCGATTCTGGCTCTTTTTATGGACTATTACTCATTGATTTGGGGTCCCTGAGAGATTTCCATGATTGATGAACTCCGGGGTACGTTTATGAATCATTCATCAATAATCCTAGGTTTGTCAGATTCTGGGCTCTTTCATGGAGTATTACTCACCATTTTGGGGTCCCAAAGCGATTTCCATGATTGTCGAACCCCAAGTTGTGCTTATATGTTGGTCGTCAAGACTCGCAGTTTGGGCCGATTCTGGCCCGTTTCTTGGACTATTACTCAGTTTTGGGGTCACGAAGTGATTTCCACGATTGATGAACCCCAGGGTACGTTTACGTTT
>NW_021217896.1:0-1917 GCF_002162155.2 Triticum dicoccoides
ACGAAGATTTTTTATCGGAGGAACCATGATGACAACATACATAATTCACTTTGTCCATCGGTACATTACTTGCCCGGGATTTGATCGTCGGTATCTTCATACCTAGTTCAATCTTGTTACCGGCAAGTCTCTTTACTCATTCCGTAATACATCACCTCATGTCTAACTCCTTAGTCATTTGCTTGAAAGCTTATGATGTGTATTACCAAGAGGCCCAGAGATACCTCTCCGATACTGGGAGTGACAAATCCTAATCTCGATCTATGCCAACTCAACAAACACCTTCGGAGATACCTCTAGATCATCTTTATGGTCACCTAGTTACGTTGTGATATTTGATAGCACACAAGGTATTCCTCCGGTATCCGGGAGTTGCATAATCTCAGAGTCGAAGGAATATGTATTTGACATGAAGAAAGCAATAGCAATAAAACTGAATGATCATTATGCTAAGCTAACAGATGGGTCTTGTCCATCACATCATTCTCCTAATGGTGTGATCCCGTCATCAAATGACAACACATGTCTATGGTTAGGAAACCATAACCATCTTTGATTAACGAGCTAGTCTAGTAGAGGCTTACTAGGGACACGTTATTTGTTTATGTATTCACACATATATTTAGGTTTCCGATCAATACAATTCTAGCATGAATAATAAAACTTTATCATGAATAAGGAAATATAAAATAACAACTTTATTATTGCCTCTAGGGCATATTTCCTTCAGAGGGTGTAAGGGGAGCGATGCGGCGGCAAGGTTTTTTGCCTCTATGATTTTCTTCCTACACAGAACTCCTAATTCGTTGCGCCCACAACTGACGACGCAGTCCTCCACACTGTGCATGGCTACAAATAAGAGCGGGAGTTGCGAGGCAGCGTGGCATCGGGTTGGTGCAATTCCCATCGCGGTGTCCATCGTCTTCCCCACCTATTTGAAGGAACGGGGAGGGAGGGTTGTGGTTGTCCCTGCAGGGGGAGTGGTGGGGGGAGTCGGAGAGTTCGGGAAGGAGGAGAGCTCCACCCTCCCAGGTATACGGAGTGCTCCGAGGAGCCAGCAGTTGGGGCTCCGATCTGGGCCAGTGGTGGCGGCTGGAAGCAGGGGCGGAGCCAGAAAATTTAGTCATTGGGTTCACTCATTGACATGTTGTGAAAACTTGGTATGAACTAATTCCAATTTTATGCCATATCACAACAAGATTATAACAATCGGAGAAACCATGATGAATAGGAATATGATATCCCTTATCACAAATACTTTTACATTAAAATTGAAGAGTGTGAGACATACTGATTGGACGAAATTAGAAAATCACATGAGCAATGCTGAAATAACTTCTTGGCTTCAAATGCAACTTCTCTTCTTCCTAAGAACATTAAAGAAAATAACAAATTAGTTCCTCGAAAAATAGTGTTTCGCTCCACTTTATATAAAAAGCAACAAATAATAAGTTAGTTTGACAAGTTTGAAATAAAAATATCATCATGCGAAAAGAATCATGTAAAGTCACTCACATTTCGGGACATCCCTTTTTGATCCTTCATTCAAACATATCACCGTTACTAATGGTAGAAGACATGACCTTTTGCACATAGAAAATTAGACAAATACTCATGAAATGATCATCCAGTTTATTATACAACTTTTCATTGACAACGTTCACAACTAGAAAGCGTCTCTTCACTGATGTTGTGGCAACTGGCAATACTAATACTAGCTTTAGAATTGATAGACCAAAGGAAAAGTAACATGCTTATTTGTCTGGACCATTAACTTAGCAAGATCAGCAATCTCTTCCAAATTGGCAAACCTTTCATTTGCTCGCACATTATCAATGTAAGTATCTTCAATGTCCCTATGTGGATAAACAAATTTAGATGGTGGCCTGTAAAATCCCCTTGTTAAAATATCAACGT
>NW_021217897.1:0-1080 GCF_002162155.2 Triticum dicoccoides
AAAGATAAAATTCTTACGATCAGATCGTGGAGGAGAATACTTAAGTCACGAATTTGGTACACACTTAAAGAAATGTGGAATCGTTTCACAGCTCACGCCGCCTGGAACACCTCAGCGAAACGGTGTGTCCGAACATCGTAATCGCACTCTATTGGATATGGTGCGGTCTATGATGTCTCTTACCGATTTACCGCTATCATTTTGGGGATACGCTCTAGAGACAGCTACATTCACTTTAAATAGGGCACCGTCTAAATCCGTTGAGACGACACCGTATGAATTATGGTTTGGAAAGAAACCTAAGCTGTCGTTTCTAAAAGTTTGGGGATGCGAAGCTTATGTCAAGAAACTTCAACCTGAAAAGCTCGAACCCAAGTCGGAAAAATGCGTATTCATAGGATACCCTAAGGAAACTGTAGGGTATACCTTCTACTTAAGATCCGAAGGCAAGATCTTTGTTGCCAAGAACGGATGTGTAACGCCCCAGATGTAACTTTCCATATTTGTATCCAACTCTTGCCGTCTCCGGCACTAAGTTATATTTATTTCTCGGGTTTGGGTCTTTGTCTCCGTGTGTTGTTTTCTTTTTCGTGCATCTCTTATCATGTCATCACGTGCATTGCATTTGCATACATGTTCATCTCATGCATTCGAGTTTTTTCCCCGTTGTCCGTTTTGCATTCCGGCGCTTCGTTCTCCTCCGGTGGTCATTTCTACCTTTCTTTCTTGTGTGGGGTTTAAACATTTCCGGATTGGACCGAGTCTTGTCAAGCGGCCTTGGTTTACTACCGGTAGACCGCCTGTCAAGTTTCGGGTCATTTGGACTTCGTTTGATACTCCAACGGTTAACCGAGGGACCGAAAAGGCCTCGTGTGTGTTGCAGCCCAACACCCCCCAAATTTGGCCCAAACCCACCAAACTCTGCTCCATGTCCTAGAGCGTTCGATCATGATCGTGTGGGCGAAAACCGCACCTCATTTGGACTCTCCTAGCTCCCTCTATGCCTATATATACACCCCTCCGTTTTCGGATCTCTCCCTCTCCCCGAAACCCTAAAAAAAAAACATCCCCGCCAGATCC
>NW_021217898.1:0-703 GCF_002162155.2 Triticum dicoccoides
TCTCAAAACTCTTCCTAGCTCAAACGGACAGGATGGGCACGAAATTTTTTTTGACCAAATTTTTTTTTTCGACTGCCCGGACCCAAAAACTGGAAACGGGTCAAAAAAAACTTCCTATAATGGCACCTGTCTCAAAACACTCAGAAACAACTAAAAATAGGATAGCCAGAATTTTTTTCGAAAAATGCGTTTTCGAAAAATTTTGGGCCTAAACGGAGCGTGGCTACCCGACTTTTTTTTTTCCCGAAACCTACTCCGGCAAGGAAACACGAATCGGAATCTAGATGGATCTCGAAAACAAACCTAATATGCAAGGAACTCGGATTGGTGGTGGATATATGGTGGTGGTATATGGCAGCGGTGGTGGTAGCGGTGGTAGTATATGGATATGGATCGGTGGTGGTATATGGACACGGACTGGTGGTGGTATATGGATACGGATTCGGAGCGGTGGCGGATAAGCGGTGGTGGTAGATGGCAGGGGCGATGATGATGGTGCGGCGGCGGCGTGACAACTTATGACCAGAACTCGAAACTCTAAAAGACTAGACTCTAAGACCAGCAACTAGACACGACGATGCAACCGCAAATTCAACAAAGCAAAACCCTAAAAAGATTATGCAAAGGCTCAGATTGGTTCGGATATGATGAACTAACCCTAAATTTTTTTTGTGGCTTTTTCGTGGACTGTAGGTATGAAGAA
>NW_021217899.1:0-1836 GCF_002162155.2 Triticum dicoccoides
GTAGGCACCCGACACGCGACTTGTATGAGGTCCCGGTGCGATGCTCCGGTGGCATTGCTACCCCCTAGGGCCCCCGTCCCGCCTAACCCTGTAGCATTTGACCACGGGATCTACCCCTTTGACTTTGCACGGACGGGCTTTGAGCAGTAGATGTATCCACCCGGTTGTGTAAGGTCAACCCATAGGCCCACGGAAACATCTGGCCCGGATGTTGCTCCAAAGTGTTCCTATGGGCTGACCTAACACAACCGGGTGGGGAGGTCCACTGGTCAAAGCCCGTCCGTGCAAAGTCAAAGGGCTAGATCCCGTGGTCAAACGCTACAGGGTTAGGCGGGACGGGGGCACTGGGGGGTAGCAATGCCACTGGAGCGTCGCACCGGGCCCTCATACATGCGGGGTGGTGTGGTGGCATGTCCGAAGAGGCGGGACGCGTCTCTGGTGCGTGGCCCCCCCTCACGGACGGCGATGACACTGTAGTAGACGTTCTGCGAAAACGATGCGGCTTCAATATTACTAAATACTCGGAGCGCGATAAAATCATGAGTTTTTTTGCACGACGTGGGCACATGTGCTATAGGAACGATGGTATTTTTCATAATTTTTGGTGATGGAGAAGTATCCGAAAAATTCCCTCGACGCGGATTGCCCTTCGCGCATCTACGGCTATGGCCGGCGGCCTCCGGGGGCTAGCATGTCGCCAAATCTTGCGTAGGCGGCCTCTCACAAGTCTGGAAGTGTTGTGACGGTTGCAAACGCCCGACACGCATGTCCGGGGTGTGCCCCCCCTCACGGACGGCGTCACCGCCGGCACCTGGAGGGGGGAAACGGACGCGTGGGGTCTACACGGAGGGGATCTTGCTGTGGGTCTGGCCCGGATGTTGCTCCAAAGTGTTCCTATGGGCTGACCTAACACAACCGGGTGGGGAGGTCCACTGGTCAAAGCCCGTCTGTGCAAAGTCAAAGGGCTAGATCCCGTGGTCAAACGCTACAGGGTTAGGTGGGACGGGGGCACTTGGGGGGGTAGCAATGCCTCCGGAGCGTCGCACCGGGCCCTCATACATGCGGGGTGGTGTGGTGGCATGTCCGAAGAGGCGGGACGCGTCTCCGGTGCGTGGCCCCCCCTCACGGACGGCGATTTCACGGTAGTAGATGTTTTGCGGTAACGATGCGGCGTCAATATTACTAAATACTTGGAGCGCGATAAAATCATGAGTTTTTTTGCACGACGTGGGCACGTGTGCTATAGGAACGATGGTATTTTTTCATAATTTTTGGTGATGGAGAAGTATCCAAAAAATTCCTTCTACGTGGATTGCCCTTCGCGCGTCTACGACTGTGGCCGGCGGCCTCTGGGGGCTAGCATGCCGCCAAATCTTGCGTAGGTGGCCTCTCACAAGTCTGGAAGTGTTGTGGCGGTTGCAAACGCCAGGCACGCGTGTCCGGGGTGTGCCCCCCCTCACGGACGGCGCCGCCGCCGGCACCTGGAGGGGGAAACGGACGTGTGGGGTCTACACGGAGGGGATCTTGCTGTGGGTCTGGCCCGGATGTTGCTCCAAAGTATTCCTATGGGCTGACCTAACACAACCGGGTGGGGAGGTCCACTGGTCAAACCCGTCCGTGCAAAGTCAAAGGGCTAGATCCCGTGGTCAAACGCTACAGGGTTAGGCGGGATGGGGCACTGGGGGTAGCAATGCCTATTTTTTGTATTTTCTCTTATTTTTTTATTTTTTTCAATACTAATTTCATTAACTTAAATGTACAGAAAACATATATCGATTGCCCCCCACACGGGCCTTCTTCCGTCGTGTCACGGAAAGGTTAGACGGGATGGGCCAG
>NW_021217900.1:0-1213 GCF_002162155.2 Triticum dicoccoides
TTTGCGTGTCTGTCGTCAACACTCACAGTTTTGGCCAATTCTGACGCGATTCGTGGGCTATTACTCACCATTTAGGGTCCCAAAGCGATTTCCATAGTTGTTGAACCCCAAGGTGCGTTTAGGTGTCGGTCATCAACACTCACTGTTTTGGGGCCCCGGTGTGATTTCCACGATTAACGAACCGCGGGGTGCGTTTACATGTCGGTCATCAATACTAGTAGTTTTGGCCAATTCTGGCCCTTTTCGTGGACAATTACTCACTGTTTTGGGGCCCCGGAATGATTTCCACGATTAACGAACCCCCGGGTGTGCTTACGTGTCGGTTATGAACACTCACAGTTTTGGCCAATTCTAACGTGTTTTGTGGACTTTTAGTCACCGTTTTCTGGTCCTGAAGTGATTTCCATAGTTGTTGAACCCCAAGGGGCACTTACGTGTTAGTCATCAACACTCACAGTTTTGGCTGATTCTGGCCTGTTTCATGGACTATTACTCACTGTTTTGGGGCCCCGGAGTGATTTCCACGGTTAACGAACTGCAGGGTCCATTTACGTGTCGGTCATCAACACTCGCAGTTTTGGCCGGTTCTGGCCCGTTTCTTGGCCTACTACTCTGTTCTTGGGTCCAAGAGTGATTTCCACGATTTACGAACCCCGTGGTGCATTTACGTGTCGGTCAATGACACTCACAATTTTGGCCAATTTCTGGTCGTTTTGTGTACTATTACTCGCCGTTTTGGCGTCCCAGAGCGATTTCCACGATTTACAATCCCCGGCATGCGTTTACGTCTCTGTCGCCAACACTCATAGTTTTGGCCAATTCTGACGCGATTCATGGACTATTACTCATCATTTAGGGGTCCCGAAGCGATTCCATTGTGGTTGAACCCTAAGGTCCGTTTACGTGTCGGTCATCAACACTCACAGTTTTGTTCGATTCTGGCCCGTTTCTTGGACTATTACTCTGTTTTTGTGTCCAAGCGTGATTTCCACGATTTACAAACCCCGTGGTGCGTTTACGTGTCGGTCAATGACACTCACAAATTTGGCCAATTTCTGGTCCGTTTTGTGTACTATTACACACCGTTTTGGCGTCCCAGAGCGATTTCCACGATATACAATCCCCGAGGAGCGTTTGCGTCTCTGTCGCCAACACTCACAGTTTTGGCCAATTCTGACGCGATTCGTGGACAATTACTCATCATTTAGGGGTC
>NW_021217901.1:0-1498 GCF_002162155.2 Triticum dicoccoides
AGAAGGCCAAGTGGTCGTGCCAGTGTCGGATAGAGGCGCGCGGGTGTCGACGGCGGTGGCGGCCAACGCAAATTGATCTTAGATCATAAAATAAAAAATAAACGCTAATAAAAAGACCAGCAAGAGGGAGAAAACCCCGAATATAAGGGTCAGGAAAAAGACTCTCTACGGCAGCCAATCAACTCGACTGGCGGACAAACCCTAGGTACAAGCGGCGTGGCCCCCGACGGCGCGCATGGAGGCCGACCGCCCCAGTGGCAGCGCGCAGGACGGAAGTGGCGGCGACGACTAAGGTTGGATCGGTTAGGCTGATACCATGTTAGAAGGGAATAGAAAGGATTGGTGGAATCAATGTTTATTGATTGAGCCTCGTGGGCATATATATAGACGTAAAATGATCAGTTCGGAGTACAAGACAAAACAAGGCACGACCGATATTCAAATTCAATCCATAAGAGGATGTATAGATGGAGGTAGGCTCTGGCGACTCCCTGGGCGCCCCGGGGTGCTCCCGGACGCGTCCCCAGCTCCTCTTCTCCCCTTCCTTAGCTGCGCCGCCGGTCCCGGCCCCTCCCGCACGACCCCGATGGGCGGACCTGCTGGACGACACCGACCCTGAGGCTGACCCCCTACAGGAGCGCCTCGGTTGCTCTGCCTCCCCCTCCCTTGCCCCCCAGGCGGTGACTTACGCGGACGGTGGCCTCGGCCCTGTCTCGCGGTCGCCTCGGCGCGCAAGGACGGCGAGCCCTTGCCGCTCGCCTCGCCGCACGGGTTCGGGTATGAGGGCCGGGGGTGGATGCCGCTGGCGCTCTTGGGGGGTCTCTGGGCGCTCCGAGCTCGGTCCGACACGGTCCTCATGGCATGCTCCTTCTTCCTCCCCAGCCACCGGCTCCTCCGTCCTCCCCACATTGTCATCCTGCCCTCCACCGCCGGCCTTCTCGTCTCCCATCGGCCGACATTCGCCGTTTCGCCCCCTCATCGCGTCCTTCACCAACGGGATTGGCCCTTTTCGGCCTCCTCTTTCTCGCGCTCGTCGGCGTGCCCGCCCTGTTGGTAGCGGCAGCGGCTAATGCTCATGGAAGAGAAACCCTCCTAGCCAGAGATGCCCCCCGCTCCCTGGGCCGCTTGTTGTTGGTCCTTCCCGCGTCGGGCCGCCCCCCTGTGGGCCGGGCTGGTGACCTTGACCTGGCCTGCGGGTTTGTGGGCCCATCTGCTGCGGGCTGTCCTCCCCCTCTCTGACCAGGCCGCCTGTGTGGCCCACCATCGGCCCAAGAGGCGGTTTTATCTGGCCGCCCTAGGGTTCCCTCGCCCCCCTCATTCCCCAACCGCTACTAACAAACCTCGACAGACCTCTCCCCGCCCGTTGTCTCGGCCTTCCCCCGTCGGCAACCTCCCGCCGTCTCGCGAGCCCCCCGCCTCCCAGACCCCCCTGCCATGACGAGGGACTAGGATGACGGGGCCGCGCGGTATAAGTGCCACTGTGAGGAGCGAAGGGACC
>NW_021217902.1:0-2065 GCF_002162155.2 Triticum dicoccoides
GCACCCTCGTGGCCGCCTCGCTTGTTGCTTGACGTCCACTCCAAGTCTCCCGGTTGGCATTTGTTCCAAAAAGATCGTTCCCGAAGGTTTCATCGCATTTGGACTCCGTTTGATATTCCTTTTCTTCGATATACTGAAATACGCAAAAAAACAGCAATTCGGGTTGGGCCTCCGGTTAGTAGGTTAGTCCCAAAAATGATATAAAAGTGTAAATTAAAGCCCATAAACATCCAAAACGGGTAATATAATAGCACGGAACAATAAAAAATTATAGATACGTTGGAGACATATCATTGACCCATTCCGTTAGCTTAGTACTTGATCGTTTAGTATGTTGCTATTGCTTTCTTCATGACTTATACATGTTTCTATGACTATGAGATTATGCAACTCCCGAATATCAAAGGAATGCTTTGTGTGCTACCAAACGTCACAACGTAACTGGGTGATTATAAAGGTGCTCTACAGGTATCTCCAATGGTACTTGTTGAGTTGGCATAGATCAAGATTAGGATTTGTCACTCCGATTGTCGGAGAGGTATCTTTGGGCCCTCTCGGTAATGCACATCACTATAAGCCTTGCAAGCAATGTGACTAATGAGTTAGTTGCGGGATGAAGCATTACGGAACGAGTAAAGAGACTTGCCGTAACGAGATAGAACTAGGTATTGAGATACCGACGATCGAATCTCGGGCAAGTAACATACCGATGACAAAGGGAACAACGTATGTTGTTATGCAGTTTGACCGATAAAGATCTTTGTAGAATATGTGGGAGCCGATATGAGCATCCAGGTTCCGCTATTGGTTATTAGCCGGAGACATGTCTCGGTCATGTCTACATAGTTCTTGAACCCGTAGGGTCCGCACGCTTAACGCTCGCTGACGATCGATATTATGAGTTTATATGTGTTTTTATGTACCAAAGGTAGTTCGGAGTCCCGGACATGATCAGGGACATGACGAGGAGTCTCGAAATGGTCGAGACATAAAGATTGATATATTGGACGACTATATTCGAACACCGGATGAGTTCCGGGGGTCACCGGATATTTATCGGAGTGTCGGGAGGTTATCGGAACCGCCGGGGGATGTAATGGGCCAACATGGGCCTTGTGGGAGAGAAAGGAGAGGCCCTGGGGCTGCCCCCCCCCCCCTTGGGAGTCTGAATTGGACAAGGAGGGGGGCGGCGCCCCCTCTTTCCTCCCTCTCTCCCTCTCCTTCCTTCCCACTTCCTCCTTCCTAGTTGGACTAGGAAAGGGGAGTCCTACTCCCACTAGGAGGAGGACTCCCCCTCTCCTTGGCGCGCCCCAAGGCCAGGCCGGCCTCCCCCTTGCTCCTTTATATACGGGGGCAGGGGGCACCCTAGAACACACAAGTTGATCATTGATTTCTCTTAGCCGTGTGCGGTGCCCCCCTTCACCATAATCCACCTCGGTTATATAGTTGCGGTGCTTAGGTGAAGGCCTGCGTCGGTAGCATCATCATCACCGTCATCACGCCGTCGTGCTGACGAAACTCTCCCTCGACACTTTGCTGGATCGGAGTTCGTGGGACGTCACCAAGCTGAACATGTGCAGATCACGGAGGTGTCGTACGTTCGGTACTAGGATCGGTCGATCGTGAAGACGTACGACTACATCAACCGCGTTGTCATAACGCTTCCATTTTCGGTCTACGAGGGTACATGGACAACACTCTCCCCTCTCATTGCTATGCATCACCGTGATCTTGCGTGTGCGTATGAATTTTTTTGAAATTACTACGTTCCCCAACAGATCCATGTGTTAGGCTATTGACTGAAAGTAAGTGATTTCCCCACGCGTTCACTATGGGAAACAACTAATTTGCTGTCAGGGAAGTAAAGACGGCAAAGGATGAATTACTGGCGGCAAAGATTTTGCCGTCAGCCAGCTGACGGCGAAGTTAGATGGCAACAATTAGGCGACAAAGGGGTACTTTTCCGTCAGCCTTTTGTCGGGCTGACGACAAAGATTTTGCCGTCAGTCATTACAGTTTTGCCGTCTGTGTTTTTTATAATAGATGGCAAAGTGAGCTCTTTGCC
>NW_021217903.1:0-960 GCF_002162155.2 Triticum dicoccoides
AATCCGAGTCAAACTACAAGTCCAAAGGTGTTACATCACCTCCACTTGGGCCCATTGGCCTTGTACGACCTAGATTTAGTTTTAGGCTGCCTTGGGACGTCCTCCCACCTCCTTGGCCGCCACCCCTTGCTCCTATATAAGTAGATCCATCTAGTAGCTTTTCCTTGGGATTTGTTTAGTTAAAAGTTAGCCATTGCAACTTCGTGTGCTTCGTTTGTGTCCAACGACCAGACCAAGACCACTTTTCGGATCCCCACCATTATCAATACTTCATACATATTCGCGATATTCAGATTGCTTTTATCATATTCTTGCTTGTTCTTCGATTGCTTGCAGGAATAGATCTTCGTGGTCAGGTTGATCGTGCTCCGGCGTGGTCAATAACCTCTCGGAGTTGGTTTAGCGATTGCTAAGGCACAACGTCGTTGCACGTTTGTAGTCGGATCGTCAAAGTCATCTCCACCAAATCAATAGTTATCATCTCATCGAAAGATCGGGACACCCCGCCTCTATCGAGTGGTATCAGTTTTCAGGTTGCTCGGTGAGAATTTTTAGTTTTCCTAGATTAGATTTATTTTCTTACCTATTGTCCAAGAAAAAGCCACAAAAAGGAGTTAGATCTATTCATCCTTGGTCCAAGCCAGTCTGAGCCTTTGCAATTTTCTTTTCATTGCTTGCATAGTTGAATTATCGGTTGCATCGTCGTGTCGAGTTGCTGGTCTTAGTGTCTAGTTCGTTTAGAGTTTCGAGTTCTGTTCACATTAGTCACGCCACCGCTGCATCATTATCTCTTCCGCTGTCCACCACCCATCCATCAATTTCCACCACATGCTACCCACCATTCATTGTCATAATAATAGTTGAGATCGTTCACATCTTCACTTGATCCAATCTGCATCTTATCTAGTTTGTTTTGGAAAGAGGGAGAAAAAAAGAGAGAAAAAAACGAGAAAAAAAAAG
>NW_021217904.1:0-1079 GCF_002162155.2 Triticum dicoccoides
TTTTAGTTTGGTACCAACATAAGGAAGGGAGACCACTCCAAGAAGGACAAGATATCGGACATCTAAGACCACTTCGGAATGAAGAGGATTTTACTACGCATTAGAATAATGGAAACCTCAAGGATTGAAGACTCCGAATACTAGGAGAATTGAAGGCCTTGAAGAATTTCCATATTGGTATGACCTAGGAAGGCTACCCTTATGGAACTTGGTAGACTATTGAAGTTGTCAATACCCGAGATCAAGATGTATTGGAGAAAGACTGGAACATGGAGAGTTAAAAACTCAAAGATTTGTCAAGAGAACCCAAGGTAGGAGGTGTCAATTATGGAATGAAAGCTCATGGAAATGACATGGGCATAAACACGGCTATCCAAGATGTTATCGTCCGCTTATGCTATTGTCATTGTGCTGAGTTAAGCATGCATTCTTCGGAATGATTGGATAGTAGAAGGCTAATGGAGCACGTATCAGCAAAAGATGAAGTTTTAACCTTAGCTGGTGTATCACCAGGATCTGGAGAATTACATCAGGAGTTTTAAGATGAAACTTCAGGAAGCTGTATTTGACAAGGAAGCATTTCGAACTCAGGACCGAGAAGCTGAAAGTAGCCAAGCTGAAGGAGCAAACCCTCGAGATACCGGAGATTTGTTAGGAACTGAAGGACAGTAGGACCATGGTTCATGCCAAGGATGTTGAAATCCAGAAGTTTGGAAGGCAACTCCAACATATTAAAGGGCGTCACAAGAGACTGCGTGTCAATAGAGATGATCTGGCAGAAGAACTTGAGAAGGAAAAGTACGATCGGAAGAAGCCCATTGGAAACATGGACTGGAAGAGCTTGGCGACTTTGAAGATTTATTGACCTTTAGAGGACAAAACCCCTGCTATATACTTACGTTAGATGCAACGTTTGTGAGCTGTCATTTGTTTGATGTTTTTCCGACAGCCACAAAATAAAATCTGTCTTTTCAAAACTATTGTTTGTATTGTGTGTATCCCTCTCTATCTCTCTTATCCCACCCCAAACCCCTGGACCCAATAGAGGATGAATGGAGATGAACTCATATTTTCTGGAC
>NW_021217905.1:0-1129 GCF_002162155.2 Triticum dicoccoides
AAATGAGTGAGGACTTGACACAATCCTAACTCATTGATCGAAGGGTGCACCGGAAATAAGGACTAGATAGCACGATCAGTCTTAGAATGATGATTCAAGAACCAACACGCTAAGAATGAAATTATTATCCTTTAACTACCAAGCAACAGAGTTGCTAGCAGTATTGATCTCACACGCCATGATTCATTTGTCGGCATTCCGGTTACAATAACACAGGAACCGAGGAATGAACAATGATGGCAAAAGTATCACTGTACCAAGAGTTCATAGGATGGTGTGCAATTCCGATAACAATCCCGATATAAAAGATGGTAATACTCCAAGGTAGAACAGAGCAAAAGCTGAATTGGCATTTTGATCTGCGGAGCACAACTTCTTTGACCCAATCCTGGATATGGAAGAGGTACTGGAGTTTGTTTCTCCTAGTCATTCCGAACTAGAACGGCTTGACGGACCACAAGAATAACGAGCATCGGTGAACGAACGCACGCATACTCTTGACTATCAATTTATAGACGAGGGTCAGAATGCAACTAAAGAGAACAACTCAAAGGAACATATAACTTTCTGAGTTGTGGATGCATAGATTAGTATGTCGAACCAAGTTCAACATATTTCTTCCGGATAACCCATGCAGAAAGGTAGAACTGGCAGAGTCACGATTTATGAATGGAGAACTCCTCAAGAGTACTCTAATTGTGATTTTTTTTTGATCCAATAAACATCTGCCATAAGTAGTTCATGGTATTTGGAAGAAGAAGATACCACGGACTTCAAGGACTATCGCAAAGGTTACTAATATCCTAAAGGCACTAGCAATTACCATCAACATGAAGTAGGTAGAGTGAATCTCGGGTTCAGAACCCAGGAGTAGAATACCTACTACTAAGTAGCATCACGGGATGCTTCCGAGAATAAAGGCCAGAATCTTCACACTAGGACACAAATCATGGCTAGACCACTAGATGATCCCCTAAGCACTTAGGGTCATAATAATAATTCCAACATATATGTCAAGGCAATAATTACCTCAACACACCGATTAGTGTGGTTAATCTGGCCCATGGGAACATCGGAAACAGAAGGAAGGGATTTGCAAATGCATCGGACTATTTAGAAACCTGGGATG
>NW_021217906.1:0-778 GCF_002162155.2 Triticum dicoccoides
TGGAGGTGGTGTCGATGGGGTCCAAGTCCGACCGCCGGGGGAAGAAGCCGCCCATGGAGCCGCCGCGGGACCGCAATCGCGGCCGTGCCGACGACGAGGGTGGATGGGGGCCACCGCCTGCTTGGTGGCTCAAGGAGAAGGAAAGAAAGAAGAAGAAAAAGGAAGAGTACAAGAAGAAGGGGCTCGAGCTCAAGCGCAAGGGGCAGCTGGCCTCTCAGGGCGGTGACCACGCCGGGGATCTGCATGCGAAGAAGCCGAAGCTCAAGTCTGGGGGGGGGGCTTCCAAGCCTCCCCTCCCGCCCAGATCCGAGATGCCTGGCTCTTCCAAGGGCACGGAGGAGGCGCCGACGGTGTCAAAACCGGCGGATCTCGGGTAGGGGGTCCCGAACTGTGCGTCTAAGACTAATGATAACAGGAGGCTGGGGACACGATTTTTACCCAGGTTCGGGCCCTCTCGATGGAGGTAAAACCCTACCTCCTGCTTGCTTGATCTTGATGATATGAGTATTACAAGAGTTGATCTACCACGAGATCAGAGAGGCTAAACCCTAGAAGCTAGCCTATGGTATGAGTGTTGTTGTCCTACAGACTAAACCCTCCGGTTTATATAGACACCGGAGGGGGCTAGGGTTACATAGAGTCGGTTTACAGAGGAGGAGATCTACATCCGAATCGCAAAGCTTGGCTCCCACGCCAATGGGAGTCCCATCCGGACACGGGATGAAGTCTTGAGTCTTGTATCTTCGCGGTCCAACAGTCTGGCCAAAGTATATAGTCC
>NW_021217907.1:0-646 GCF_002162155.2 Triticum dicoccoides
GAAAGGGCTTAAAAAGAAATACCACAGTCGGACGTCTGAGCAACATCGCAAAAAGGGCTTTAAAAGAAATGCCATAGTCGGACGTCTGAGCGACATCACATAAAGGGCTTTAAAAGAAATGCCACAGTCGGACGTCTGAGCGACATCGCAGAAAGGGCTTTAAAAGAAATGCCACAGTCGGACGTCTGAGCGACATCACATAAAGGGCTTTTATTCGCAAGTAAATAATACTCATAATAAACATTCAATTCATGAAAACAAACGGGTTAGTCCATCCACAGGAGTAATCATTTAACCGGACTTAGCACTTATGCGATTCACCGGAGTCTGTCATCAAAACTGACATTTGATCAGGATAAGATAATACGAATATGGGCATGGAATAGATGATTTGGGGAAATATATGACTCTGCAGAGTTTGTACAAAATTTTTCCCACAGCCAACGGATTTCCGTAGTCACGAAGGACTAGTTCCGTTTACGGTATTTCGGAAGAAAACACAGCTAACCGGTACACACCCATCCTACCTCTCGATGCTAGGAATCACCCTAGTCATCGTCCAAGAAAAACTTTTGAGACGGGGAGATCACAATCTCGAATAGCATGGGATCAAATTTATATACGCGCGCTCTAAGGGGTGCCCCCC
>NW_021217908.1:0-521 GCF_002162155.2 Triticum dicoccoides
TTTGGTTCTTCTCTTTGTGAGTTTTGGAGCTTATGGTCATCTTGGTGACAAGCTCGAGTTCATCGAAAAGGAGTTCACTCGCATCTTCTATAATGTTTTCGATGTTGGAGGTTATGCCGGTTTTCTCAGTTGGAGGTTTCACTCATCTATTTGTTGGCGTACCTCCCCTGCCTCTCCTTACTATATTATTGGTTCGTGTTTGGTTCTTCTCGCTGTGAGTTTTGGAGCTTATGGTCATCTTGGTGACCAGCTCGAGTTCATCGAAAACCGAGTTCAGTCCATCTTCTATGATGTTTTCGATATTGGTGGTTATGTCGGTTCTTCTCAGTTGGAGGTTTCACTCCTCCATTTGTTGGCATACCTCCCCTGCCTGTTCTTACTATATTATCGGTTCTTCTCTTTGTGAGTTTTGGAGCTTATGGTTATCTTGGTGACAAGCTCGAGTTCATCGAAAACGGAGTTCACTCGCATCTGCTATGATGTTTACGATGTTGGAGCTTATGCCAGTTCTTCTCAGTTGG
>NW_021217909.1:0-798 GCF_002162155.2 Triticum dicoccoides
AAAAATAAATAATGCAGAAAAGAAAAAATTATATAAAAAATTTGTTGGTGCGCTGCCCAGTTGTAACACCCCGGATGTAACCTTCCCAATTTGTACTCCAACTCTTGCCATTTCCGGCGTTAAGTTATTTTATTTTCTCGGGTTCGGGTCTTTGTCTCCATGTGTTGTTATCGTTGTCATGCATCTCATATCATGTCATCATGTGCATTGCATTTGCATACGTGTTCGTCTCATGCATTCGATCATTTTCCCCGTTGTCCGTTTTGCATTCCGGCGCTTCGTTCTCCTCCGGTGGTCATTCCTACCTTTCTTTCGTGTGTGGGGATTAAACATTTCCAGATTGGACCGAGACTTGCCAAGCGGGCCTTGGTTTACTACCGGTAGACCGCGTTTCAAGTTTCGTATCATTTGGACTTCGTTTGATACTCCAACGGTTAACCGAGGGACCGAAAAGGCCTTGTGTGTGTTGCAGTCCAACACCCCTCCAATTTGGCCCAAAACCCACCTAACTCTTCTCCATCATCTAGAGCGTTCGATCACGATCGCGTGGGAAAAAACCGCACCTCATTGGGACTCTCCTAGCTCCCTCTATGCCTATTTAAACACCCCTCCGTTTTCGGATCTCCTTCCTCCCCGAAACCCTAAAAAAATCCCCTCGCACGCACCGGACGTGTCCGTTTCTCGCCGGACGGACTCCACCGCCGCCCGCAGCCACTGAGGGGCTGCCACGTGGCCTCCCCGCGCCGCCTCCTCCGCCGTCCCGCCGCGGCCCATCGCGGGCCCTCCCCGCCGCCACTC
>NW_021217910.1:0-2161 GCF_002162155.2 Triticum dicoccoides
TATTGTCACATCCCTAGCTTCTGGTTTGCTCTGAGCTAGCTAGTCATGTGTTGCATCATGTTTAAATTTTGCCTAAAATTGAAATGGGGATGTTCAAACCCTAGCATTAAATCAACTCAACTAGGGTGAATTAAAATCTTTTCAATAAACCCAAAAGGTTCCTAAGAAAAGTTCATGATTTCTGGTTAAGGTGGAAACCTCTGCCAAAAATGATGAATATATTCTTAGGTCATTTTTGGATTTTTGAATTAAATCATATTGTATTTGACTTTGGGCATTTAAATACTATAAATAATTTAAATGTTCAAATAAATGTTGGAAATTGTTAAGGGTCACTGAAATAATTCAGAAAACACCCATAATTGTTTCCAGGATTTTATTAAATGATTTGGTATTTTAAATCAAATCAAAAACAAAATAACAGAAATAGAAAAGAAATAAAAGAGAGAGAGAGAAGGAAGTTACCTGGCGCCCACTTACCTGGCCCAGCACGGCCCAACCCATCTCCACTCCCCCCCTGTCGTCTTCCTCTGCCAGTAGGCAGAGGCGAGGCGTGGCGCGCTCCCGAGAGGCCTCGGCCACCTCCTGCTTCCCCTGGCCACCTCCTGCTTCCTCCTCGACGCCCCGGAGACGCCACACACCTCCCTGCCTCTCTCCCTCACTCTCCCGCGTCCTCATCCTCTCCCCTGGACCTCTCTCTCACTCGCCCGAACGGAGCCGCTGCCACCGATGAGCTCCCTCGCGGCCACCGCCCCCCCTAGCCTCGCCGATGCGCTCAAAGGCTCCGCCTCGACCCCCTCTTTCTCCCCACCGAGCCACAAGGTCCCGGACACGCTGCAACGCCGCCACCATCGCCGTTTCCATCGCCGGCCGCCGAGGATCTTCACCGTCGATTCGCCGCCGTCTCCGCTTCCCCGAGCTCGTCATCTACCCCATCCGAACCACCGTGAGCTCCTGCATGTTTTGCCCCTAACCCCGTGGCTTGCCGCTCGACGTAGCCGCCATTTCATAGCTGGCCGTAGCACGCCGCCGCCTGAGCTCGTCGCCGGCGTAGCTCCGGTGACCATTTGGTCACCCTGGCATGCCTAACTCGCTCCCCGCGCCGCGTAGCGCCCCGCTAGCCTCTCACCTCGCTCGTTTGCGCACCGTAGCACTAACTCGCCCAACCCCGAGCTCCGGCCGCCGCCTCGGGCTCCACTCCGGCGAACCCCGGCCACCCCCGCACCTCCCGTTGGTCCCCCTAGATGCGCACGGGCACGGGCTACCTCCTGGTGCCCTTGGCGCGTCGATCCGATGCCCCTAGCGCAAGTCCGGCGTCCCCCGCCGTGCTCTGTGGTCGTCGCCGACTAAACTCCGGCGAGAGATGACGTGGCCGGTCATTAGGGCCTAACCACCCCGCTAACCCAGGCCTAGAGCCACTGACATGTGGGCCCTAGTGCCCCTAATCTTTAATTAAACTAAACTAACCCCCCTGTCTAACCTGTGTCACTGACGTGTGGACCCCACACGTCAGGTTTGACCTGGACCTGGCCGCTGACTCGCTGACGTCATGCTGGCTTCAGGCTGACGCAGTTAAATCATTTTCTGGATTTATTAATATTCAGGAAATTCCAGAAAATGCCTAAAACTTCTAAAAATCATAGAAATTCAACCGTAACTACAAATTAAATAATTTATATATGAAAAATTATCAGAAAAATTCAAGGAATCCATCTGTACCATTTTCATGCATGTTAGAACAACTTATAGCTGCTGTTTAGCACAAATCAATTAAATGGCATTTGAATAATCACATATGGAGTTTGAATTTGAATCTTGTATTCAAACCAACTTCATTTAATCTGTTGCTAGTTGCATTAGCCCAAAACACATTCATATTGCCATGTCATGAGCATGCATCATATTGTGCATTGCATTGATTGTATTTCTTCTTTGTTGCCGGTATCTGTTCCCTCTCGATAGACGTGATACCGACGATGTGATCGTTGACACTGATGAAGACTCAATGTTATCTTCAGAAGTTCCAGGCAAGCAAAACCCCCTTGTTCATTCTGATAAAATCCCACTCTCTCGCTCCTGCTCTCTTTTACTGCATTAGGACAACATCGATTCATCTGTTACTTGCTGCGGTAGCTGAACCCCTTTATACTCTGCATGACCT
>NW_021217911.1:0-3444 GCF_002162155.2 Triticum dicoccoides
TCAGTGTCCGACTTACCTCCGGAACCAAGGTCATCTTGGGTCTTCTTGACCTCCCCTGCTGGTGCCTGGTATGGCGCCGAGGCCAGCATCCTTGTTAACACAGGAGTAGCTGAGTCTTCGGGAAGGGGAGCCGGACACCTAATCCGTTCCACCTTCTGTATCCAACCCTGAAAAAGGATGATACTGTTGGTATCTTGCCACTGGTATTTGACTATAAGGTATTCGGTAAACGGGTACTTACCGGGGTATCTGGATGGTTACAGTCTAGGCCGACATCTTCGGTGGTGTCCGGCCATTGCCTTCGTTTCCCGAAGAATAATCTCCACATTCCTTTGTGTGTTGTGCCGAAGAAGTGCTGAAGAGTCCGCGACCCTTCTGGATTGAACTCCCATAGGCGGAGAGGCCGTCGCTAGCACGACAGGGTCCGACGAACTAGCATTACTTGAACAACATTGGCTATGTCGATGTCCCTCTCAATGAGGCTTCGGATGCAACTTTGCAGAGTTCGCACATCATTCGTTGATCCCCAATCCAGCCCCTTATTAATCCATGATGCAAGCCGAATTGGGTGGCTGGATCGGAATGCGGTCACAGTTTCCCACTTGGAGCCGCGGGGCTTGGTGATATAGAACCACCCCTGTTGCCACAGATCGGAAGGTTTGGCGAAGGATCCTTTCAGCCAAATGGCGCTAGCAAGCTTGCTCACTGTAGCGCCCCCGCACTCGGCTTTCTCCCCCTCTACCACTTGCGTCTTCACATCGAAGGTCTTGAGCCAGAAGCCGAAGTGCGGAGGAGTTCGGAGGAAGGCTTCGCACAGGAAGATAAACGCTGAGATAAGAAGAATAGAGTACGGAGCCAAATCGTGAAAGTCTAGCCCGTAATAGAACATGAGCCCTCGGACGAAGGGGTTAAGTGCAAACCCCAACCCACGGAGGAAGTGGGACACGAACACGACCCTCTCGCCGGATCTGGGGGTGGGAATAACCTGCCCCTCGGCAGAAAGCCGATGATAGATTTCAGCGGTCAGGTACCTCGCCACCCGAAGCTTTGCAATGTATTCCTCCGCAATAGAAGAAGCTACCCATCGGCCTTGACGGCTGGATCAGGACATGATTGGGGCTGGTGGCGACCGAAACCCGGGTGTTGGAACTCAGGGTAGCAGGGGTTGAGAAAGAGGTAAGCGTGGAAGAAAAAGACAGGTATGTACCCCTATATAAAGGCTGCAAATATCAAACGTCTCCTCTTGGGCCTCAAAAACTTGCTTGTTTCCAAGGAGTTGTACCCAAGCGACAGTTGGGTTACCCACGTCCGGGTTGACAGGAATCCCTTAAAAAAGGGAGGCACGATCTACGCTTGGAAAAGACGCGCCAATAAGACCACGTCTTGGGACGTGGGGTGACGGGCCGGCTAAAACGGTTCACAAGTAGTGGCCGGGTAGGCGTGGTGTCATATTACCAAAAACTGGTCGGTGGGTTGAACTCGTGAAATGTTATGTCCTCTGCGGTTGTGCATACAAGTCCGGATACAATCATTACATCTGGAGATCAACTAGGAGTTTGGAAGGGAGAACCTGCCTTGCAATGTCGAAGACAATCTACGCGCCAGACTGCTCGTCATTGAAGCCAGGTTCAGGGGCTACTGAGGGAGTCCTGGACTAAGGGGTCCTGAGGCGTCCGGCCTGTTATCCATGGGCCGGACTTATGGGCTGTGAAGACATGAAGGCCGAAGACCGTACCTGTTTTTGGATTGGACTCTCCTTGGTGTGGAAGGCAAGCTTGGCGACCGACTAGGAAGATTCATTCTTATGTAACCGACTCTATGTAACCCTAGACCCCCCCGGCGTCTATATAAACCGGAGGGGTTAGTCCGGAAAGGATATATTCATTGCCATAGTCATATAGGCTAGGCTTCTAAGGTTTAGCCATTACGATCTCGTGGTAGATCAACTCTTGTAATACTCATATCCATCAAGATCAATCAAGTAGGAAGTAGCGTATTACCTCCAGAGAGAGGGCCCGAACCTGGGTAAGCATCGTGTCCCCCGTCTCCTATTACCATCGATCCTAGATGCACAGTTCGGGATCCCCTACCCGAGATCCGTCGGTTTTGACACCGACACCTGGGTCTACTTTCCATCATATAAGTTTCTGATCTACAATTTTATTTTTCTATTTAATTTCTTTGCAATCTTTTACTTTCCATTTCATAAACCAAAAATACCAAAAAAATTACGTTGCCGCTTATCCATCTATATCAGATCTCACTTTGCAAATAACCATGAAGGGATTGACAACCCCTTTGTCGCGTTGGGTGCAAGTTGGTGTTAGTTTGTGCAGGTATTCGGTGGCTTGTGCGTTGTCTCCTACTGGATTGATACCTTGGTTCTCAAAACTGAGGGAAATACTTACTCTACTTTGTTGCATCACCCTTTCCTCTTCAAGGGAAAAACTAACGCATCACCCTTTCCTCTTCAATGAACTCTTTATCACCTCCATAACTGAGAAACATTTCCTTAGTCCTCTTAGGTACCTAAGGATAATTTTGACCGCTATCCAGCGATCCACTCCTGGATCACTATTGTATCCCCTTGCCAGACTCATGGCAAGGCACACAATAGGTCTAGTACACAGCATGGCATACTTTATAGAACCTATGGCTGAGGCATGGGGAATGACTTTCATTCTCTCTCTATCTTCCTCCGTGGTCGGGATTTGAGTCTTACTCAACTTCATACCTTCCAACACAGGCAAGAACCCTTTCTTTGACTGATCCATTTTGAACTTCTTCAAAACTTTGTCAAGGTATGTTCTTTGTGAAAGTTCTATTGAGCGTCTTGATCTATATCTATAGATTTTGATGCCCAATATGCAAGTAGCTTCGTCGAGGTATTTCATTGAAAAATTCTTATTCAAGTATCCTTTTATGTTATCCAAAAATTCTATGTTATTTTCTATCAGCAATATGTCATCCACTTATAATATTAGAAATGCTATAGAGCTCCCACTCACTTTCTTGTAAATATAGGCTTCACCATAAGTCTGTATAAAATCATATGCTTTGATCACCTTAGCAAAGCATATATTTCAACTCCGAGATGCTTGCACTAGTCCATAGATGGATCGCTGGAGCTTGCGCACTTCGTTAGCACCTTTAGGATCGACAAAAACTTCCGGTTGCATCATATACAACTCTTCCTCAAGAAACCCGTTATGGAATGCAAGTTTTTGAAATACATTTGCCAGATTTCATAATCATAATATGCGGCGATTGCTAACATTATTCGGATAGACTTAAGCATCGCTAAAGGTGAGAAAGTCTCATCGTAGTCATCCCCTTGAACTTGTCAAAAACCTTTTGCAACAAGTCGAGCTTTGTAGACAGTGATATTACTGCCAGTGTTCGTCTTCCTGTTAAAGATCCATTTATTCTTTATGGCTTGCCGAT
>NW_021217911.1:4075-4582 GCF_002162155.2 Triticum dicoccoides
ATCGGGAAAATCCACCAAAGTCCACACTTCGTTCTCATACATGGATCCTATCTCACATTTCATGGCCTCAAGCCATTTTTTGGAATCTGGGCTCATCATAGTTTCTTCATAGTTCGTAGGTTCACTGTTGTCCAACAACATGACTTCCAAGATAGGATTGTCGTACCACTCTAGTGCGGAACATGTTCTGGTCGACCTACGAGGTTCAGTAGTAACTTGATCTGATGTCTCATGATCATCATAATTTGCTTCCTCTCTAGTTGGTGTAGGCATCACGAGAACGGCTTTCTCTGCTGTACTACTTTCCAATTCAAGAGAAGGTACAACTACCTCATCAAGTTCTACTTTCCTCCCACTCACTTCTTTCGAGAGAAACTATTTCTCTAGAAAGGACCCATTCTTAGCAACAAAGATTTTGCCTTCGGATGTGTGGTAGAAGGTATACCCAATAGTCTCTTTCGGGTATCCTATGAAGACGCACTTCTCCGCTTTGGGTTTGAGCTTATC
>NW_021217911.1:5452-11480 GCF_002162155.2 Triticum dicoccoides
ATAAACCATTTACATTGGGTGTATGACAATAGAAGGTTTTATTCATGTAAACAGAACAACAATTATTCTCTGACTTAAATGAATAACCGTATTGCAATAAACATGATCTAATCATGTTCATGCTCAACGCAAACACAAAATAACATTTATTTAGGCTCAACACTAATCCCGAAGGTAGAGGGAGTGTGCGATGGTGATCATATCAATCTTGGACTCACTTCCAACACAAACCGTTACCTCGCCCTTAACTAGTCCGCAACTCCCATTTTGAGTTACTAATCTCAGCAATTGAACCGGTATCAAATACCCAGGGGTTACTACGAGCACCAGTAAAGTACACATCAATAACATGTATATCAAGTATACCTGTGTTTGCTTTGCCATCCTTCTTATCTGCCAAGTATTTGGGGCAGTTCCGCTTCTAGTGACCATTTCCTTTGCAGTAGAAGCACTCAGTTTCAGGCTTGGGTCCAACTTTGGGCTTCTTCACGGGAGCGGCAACTTGCTTGCTATTCTTCTTGAAGTTCCCTTTCTTTCCCTTGCCCCTTTTCTTAAAACTGGTGGTCTTGTTAACCATGAACACTTGATGTTCTTTCTTGATTTATATCTCCGCCGATTTCAGCATCGTGAAGAGCTTGGGAATCGTTTTCATCATCCCTTGCATATTATAGTTCATCGCGAAGCTCTAGTAGCTTGGTGATAGTGACTGGAGAACTCTGTCAATCACTATCTTATCTGGAAAATTAACTTCCACTTGATTCAAGTGATTGTAGTACCCAGACATTTTGATCACATGCTCACTACCTGAGCTATTGTCCTCCATCTTGTAGGCAAAATACTTGTCAGAGGTGTCATACCTCTCAACATGGGCATGAGCCTGAAATACCAATTTCAGCTCTTGGAACACCTCATATGTTCAATCGCATTCAAAACTTCTTTGGAGCCCCAATTCTAAGCCGGAAAGCATGGCAGACTAAACTATCAAGTAGTCATTCGATCGAGCTTGTTAAACGTTCATAACGTCTGCATCAACTCCTACAGCAGGTCTGTCACCGAGAAGTGCGTAAAGGACATAATTCTTCTGTGTAGCAATGAGGATAATCCTTAGATCATGGACCTAGTCCACATTATTGCTATCATCATCTTTCAACTTAGTTTTCTCTAGGGACGTATCAAAAATTTGGCTACATCGCGATCTATTGAACTACAACATAATTTGCAATGACATTTTGACTATGTTCATGATAAATCTTTGTTCAATTAATCAAATTACTAATGAACTCCCACTTAAATCAAAATCCCTCAAGTTATCTAAGTGATACATGATCCAAATCAACTAAACCATGTCCGATCATCACGTGAGATGGAGTAGTCTTCAATGTGAGCATCTTTATGGTGATCATATCTACTATGTTTGACCTTTCGGTCTCTAGTGTTTCGAGACCATGTTTGTACATGCTAGGCTAGTCAATTTTAACCCAAGTATTTTGCGTGTGCAAACTGGCTTACACCCATTGTATGTGAACATAGAGTCCGTTAGAGTAGTATATATAGCCATGTAGCCTTTTGTCTTTACCCCATTGTATAAGGCGTTTTCTGCATATTTCCTACACCTGTACATGTATATATACCGTCCTATGGCCCCATGGGAATACAAGTTGCATATTTCCTAACATGGTATTAGAGCTACGTCAATTTTTTTGCACGTTGCAACTCGTGTTGTTGATCCACCTCGCGCCGTTACCCTCGTCTGTGGCTGCCACTGGCTCTCCGTGCCTACTCCTCTCCCATGCAGGTCAACGCCAGGACGGCGCGTTCCTTGGTCCCGCTCGCCCGCTGATACGTCCATTTTTCATCATGCTTTTATATCGATATTTATTGCACTATGGGCTGTTATTACACATTATGTCACAATACTTATGCCTATTCTCTCTTATTTTATAAGGTTTACATGAAGAGGGGGAATGCCAGCAGCTGGAATTCTGGGCTGGAATGGAGCAAATATTAGAGACCTATTTTGCACATCTCCAAAAGTCCTGAAACTCCACGGGAATTATTTTTAGAATATATAAAAAATATTAGGTGAAAGAAGTACTAGAGGGGGGTCACCCACCGTCCACGAGGGTGGGGGGCACGCCTTACCCCTGGGCGCGCCCCCTGCGTCGTGGGCCCCTTGGTGGCCCTCTAATGCACATCTTTGGCTATATGGAGTCTTTCGTTGAGGAAAAAATCATAAGCAAGCTTACAGGAGAAACTCCGCTGCCACGAGGCGGAACCTTGGCGGAACCAATCTAGGGCTCCGGTGGAGCTGTTCTGCTGGGGAAACTTCCCTCCAGGAGGGGGAAATGATCTCCATCGTCATCACCAACGATCCTATCATCGGGAGGCGGTCAATCTCCATCAACATCTTCACCAGCACCATCTCATCTCAAACCCTAGTTCATCTCTTGTATCCGATCTTTGTCTCAAAGCCTCAGATTGGTACCTGTGGGTTGCTAGTAGTGTTGATTACTCCTTGTAGTTGATGCTAGTTGGTTTACTTGGTGGAAGATCATATGTTCAGAATCATTATGCATATTAATACCCCTACGATTATGAACATTAATATGCTTTGTGAGTAGTAACGTTTGTTCCTAAGGACATGGGAGAAGTCTTGCTATAAGTAGTCATGTGAATTTGGTATTCGTTCGATATTTTGATGAGATGTATGTTCTCATCCCTCTAGTGGTATCATGTGAACATTGACTACATGACACTTCACCATTGTTTGGGCCTAGAGGGAGGCATTGGGAAGTAATAATTAGATGATGGGTTGCTAGAGTGACAGAAGCTTAAACCCTAGTTTATGCGTTGCTTCGTAAGGGGCTGATTTGGATCCATATGTTTCATGCTATGGTTAGGTTTACTTTAATACTTCTGTTGTAGTTGCGGATGCTTGCAATATGGGTTAATCATAAGTGGGATGCTTGTCCAAGTAAGGAAAGTACCCAAGCATTGCTCCGCCCACATATCAAATTATCAAAGCACCGAGCGCGAATCATATGAGCGTGATGAAAACTAGCTTGATGATAATTCCCATGTGTCCTTGGGAGCGCTTTCCTTTATATAAGAGTTTGTCCAGGCTTGTCCTTTGCTACAAAAAGGATTGTGCCATCTTGCTGCACCTTATTTACTTGCATTACTCGTTACTCGTTACAAATTACCTTATCACAAAACTATCTGTTACCGATGATTTCAGTGCTTGCAGAGAATACCTTACTGAAAACTGCTTATCATTTCCTTCTGCTCCTCGTTGGGTTCGACACTCTTACTTATCGAAAAGGCTACGATAGATCCCCTACACTTCTGGGTCATCAAGACTGTTTTCTGGCGCCGTTGCCGGGGAGTGAAGCGCCTTTGGTAGGTGGAATTTGGTAAGGAAAAATTTATATAGTGTGCTGAAATTTACTGTCACTTGTTACTATGGAACATAATCCTTTGAGGGGCTTGTTCGGGGTATCTTCACCTGGAATAGTAGAGCAAAGAGCTTCTACTCAACCTACTGAACCTATTGAAAATGTTTACTTTGAAATTCCTACGGGTATGAAGAGAAACTGCTAGCTAATCCTTTCATAGGTGATGGAACATTACATCCCAATTTGCACCTAATCTATGTGGATGAAGTTTGTGGATTATTTAAGCTTGCAGGTATGCCTGAGGATGTTATCAAGAATAAGGTCTTCCCTTTATCTTTAAAGGGAGATGCATTGACATGGTTGAGGCTATGTGATGATATTGGATCATGGAACTACCAACCATTGAAATTGGAATTTCATAAGAAGTTTTATCCTATGCATCTTGTTCATCGTGATCGTAATTATATATATAATTTTTGGCCTCGCAAAGGAGAAATCATCGCTCAAGCTTGGGGGAGGCTTAAGTCAATGTTATATTCAAGCCCCAATCATGAGCTCTCAAAAGAAATGATTATTCAAAAAATTTATGCTCGACTTTCTCTCAGTAATCGCTCCATGCTCGATACTTCTTGTACTGGATCTTTTATGATGAATACTATTGGATTCAAATGGGATTTATTGGAAAGAATTAAACACAATTTTGAAGATTGGGACCTCGACGAAGGTAAGGAGTCAGGTATAACACCTAAGTCTGATTGTGTTAAATCTTTTATGAATATCGATGCTTTCCATGAATTTAGCACTAAATATGGACTTGACTCTGAGATAGTAGCTTCTTTCTGTGAATCCTTTGCTACTCATGTTGATCTCCCTAAGGAGAAGTGGCTTAAATATAATCCTCCCATTGAAGTAAAAGTAGTTGCACCTATTAAAGTTGAAGAAAAGACTATCACTTATAATGATGCCGTTGTTCCTACTTCTTATATTGAGAAACCACCTTTCCCTATTAGAATAAAGGATCATGCTAAAGCTTAAATTGTGGTTGTCGGTGTCAAAACCGGTGGATCTCGGGTAGGGGGTCCCGAACTGTGCGTCTAAGGCGGATGGTAACAGGAGGCAGGGGACACGATGTTTTACCCAGGTTCGGGCCCTCTTGATGGAGGTAAAACCCTACGTCCAACTTCATTATTCTTGATATTATGAGTAGTACAAGAGTTGATCTACCATGAGATCGGAGAGGCTAAACCCTAGAAGCTAGCCTATGGTATGATTGTATGTTGTCCTACAGACTAAAACCCTCCGGTTTATATATACACCGGAGGGGGCTAGGGTTACACAAGGTCGGTTACAAAGGAGGAGATATACATATCCGTATTGCCTAGCTTGCCTTCCACGCCA
This sequence comes from Triticum dicoccoides, assembly GCF_002162155.2. Classification (NCBI taxonomy): domain Eukaryota; kingdom Viridiplantae; phylum Streptophyta; class Magnoliopsida; order Poales; family Poaceae; genus Triticum; species Triticum dicoccoides. The sequence continues at coordinate 10,246 of NW_021217911.1, forward strand.
AGTAGAGTCCCATCCAGACACGGGACGAAGTCTTCAATCTTGTATCTTCATAGTCCATCAGTCCGGCCAAAGGATATAATCCGGCTGTCCGGATACCCCCTAATCCAGGACTCCCTCAGTAGCCCCCGAACCTGGCTTCAAAGACGATGAGTCCGGCGCGTAGTGTTGTCTTCGGCATTGCAAGGCGGGTTCTTCTCCAAATTTTGAATGTTGGTTAAGCAATGTCCGGCCCCATAAATGTTGGACCTCTTGGCTTCTGCGCCCAATAAGGGCTATCCCCCACGCGTCGAATGAATACGAGGCGCCAGGGCGTTTTTACATTCGCCCCCTAGCCAGATAAATAAATTGTCTATTGAAGGGATGGGGATTCTTAGATCCAATCCATATCATCCTCCCCCAGCGAGAATCCATCGGAGCGCGCTTTGGAAAAATCCACTCCAACACGGCCGACCTCCACAGCTCCTCCTCCCACCCCTGTAGCCCTAAGCCCGGTGATTGGGAGAGGTGTTCAGTCCCACACAGTCGGTTAGTCGAACTATAGACTAAGGGATTTCTCCCTCCAGCGTATATGGTTCTCGTCCGAGCCGGGCTCGCCACCTACAATGGCGGGGAGCAAGCGGAGAGCTTCCCCAGTCCCTCTACGGGGGAGCGGGTATGCCTTGTTCCTTATTTATTAAGGGGACTCGGATTTCCAATTCATCCGTTCCTCCACGGGCTCCTGGAGTTTTACGGCCTCCAACTGCATAATTTTACCCCTGCTTCCATATTACACATCACCAGCTATGTTGCCCTTTGCGAGTTATTCCTGGGCTGCGAGGCTCATTTCGAGCTGTGGAGAAGGTTATTTTGCCTCGTCCCCCGCACATAGAAGGGGTCAATTTATCAAGTGGGTGGAGCCGAAATATGGCGCTTCGCTGAAACCGGATACCTGTCCGGTACTCCGAAGAAGACGTCCGAAGAATGGCCTTCGGAATGGTTTTATATGGAGGACGTCCCCCTTCCGGACCCTGTTCGGCGGGGTCTTCCTGAGTTCAACAATGCTCCTTTGAAGAAACGCCGAAGTTGGCGCCCACGAAGCCCCTAGGAGGAAGACAACGGAGAAGTCCTTTACCTGATGAACCGGATTAAAGCGCTGGCCCAATCAGGATTGACAGTAATCGAGGTTATGTCAATATGCATAATGCGGGGAGTGCAGCGCCTTCAATATCGAGGGCATCCCCTGTGGTGTTTTAACG
>NW_021217912.1:0-1505 GCF_002162155.2 Triticum dicoccoides
TTTTTTGTTTTCTTTGTCGCTTTATTTATTTTATTTTGTTTCTACTTACAATAAAATACTTATTGTTGCTATTTTTATTTTTTTCCAGTTTTTTTGTTTTGTTTTCTGTATTATTTGTTTTCTTTTGGTCAGCAAAATTATAAACTTTCTGTTAGTGCCATTAGTTTTAGAAAACATATAAACTTTTTGTTAGTGCCATTAGTTTTCAAATTTGAATAGTTTAAATTTGAACATAGATGCACCTATAGAGAAAATTCGACCTAAATTCATAGTTTTCAAATGAACTTTGAAAAAGTTGTCCTAGCATACTCGTCTGTTACAAATTTGGCATGGTATCATCATAATAGTTGCGGGAGAAAGTCTTCACTTTTTCTTCGCTTGTGTCATTGCTTATTGCGCCATAACCATGGATAATCTTCACTGTTTATCAGGATGCTTGGGTCAGCCTTGACATTGAAGGGAGGAATTTCATGAAACTTTTCATAATCTTCAGACATGTCTGTCTTGCCGTCCACTCCCAGGATGTCCCTTTTTCCTGAAAGAACTATGTGGCGCTTTGGCTCATTGTATGATGTATTCGCTTCCTTATCTTTTCTTTTTCTCGGTTTGGTAGACATGTCCTTAATATAGATAAGCTGTGCCACATCATTGGCTAGGACGAACAGTTCGTCAGTGTACCCAAGATTTTTCAGATCCACTGTTGTCATTCCGTACTGTGGGTCTACCTGTACCCCGCCGCCTAACAGATTGACCCATTTGCACTTAAACAAAGGGACCTTAAAATTAGGTCCGTAGTCAAGTTCCCATATGTCCACTATGTAACCATAATATGTATCCTTTCCGCTCTCGGTTGCTGCATCAAAGCGGACACCGCTGTTTTGGTTGGTGCTCTTTTGATCTTGGGCGATCGTGTAAAATGTATTCCCATTTATCTCGTATCCTTTTGTAAGTCAATACAGTCAAAGATGGTCCCCTGGACAACAAGTACAACTCATCACAAACAGTGTTGTCACCTCTGAGACGTGTTTCCAACCAACTGCTGAAAGTCCTGATGTGTTCACATGTAATCCAGTCGTCGCACTGCTCCGGGTGTTTGGAGCGCAGACTGTTCTTGTGTTCATCGACATGTGGGGTCACCAAGGTAGAGTTCTCTAGAACTGTGTAGTGTGCTTGAGACCAAGAATATCTGTCCCTGCATATTATTGAGTCTCTTCCAAGAGTGCCTTTTCCAGTCAGTCTCCCCTCATACCGCGATTTAGGGAGACCTATCTTGTTAAGGCCAGGAATGAAGTCAACACAAAACCCGATAACATCCTCTGTTTGATGGCCCATGGAGATGCTTCCTTCTGGCCTAGCGCGATTACAAACATATTTCTTTAGGACTCCCATGAACCTCTCAAAGGGGAACATATTGTGTAGAAATACGGGCCCCAGGATGACAATCTCGTCGACTAGATGAACTAGGACGTGCGTCATGATATTGAAGAAGGATGGTGGGAACACCA
>NW_021217913.1:0-2158 GCF_002162155.2 Triticum dicoccoides
CATGGGCACCTCGCGAGGTACCCCGCCTTGAACTCTCCGCCTCCTCGTGAGCCAGCCTGACGAGACCGTGCCTGAGGAAGCTCCTTGTCGTCCGTCCCGCGAGGCTTGGCCCCTCGCGGGGGTCTTGATCTTGTGTTGATGATGATGGGATGTGTTGGGCCTCCTTTGAGCCACGCCATAGGCCGCAGGCAGGCAAGTCTGGGGACCCCCGTTCCCAGAACGCCGACACCCATATGCCCTATTTTTAGCAAAGTCATGCTAAAATTCACGGAAAATTTCAGCATGACCTTTGCTGAAAATAGGACATATGGAGTACCTGAATTTGCCGGAACATAAGTTAATCGACATTCCGGCAAACTCAAGGGCCTCTCGGGGTACCTGAAAATTCATCACGACACAATGGTCGGAGACAAAACCCAACAAACTAGCAAGATGATCATCATCTTTGCGAGACAGTAGCTCAAGTTTTTGACAGTAGCCTCTGAAGAAAACAGCATTGCAACATTCAAGTTCAGACATACACACTGAACATTTAACTAGTTACCTCTGAAGAAAAATATACGCCGACTATTGGATACAAAGAAAACAGCTATTGTAAACATTAAGTCATGGTAGTGTGCACTGAAACAAATACAGTATAGGAACAACAACACAATAGTAGCTCAGTTACTAGAGGACTGTATAAAACAAACACAAAAAACACAGAACTATCATTTCCTTGTGTGTGCTATACATATAGATGAAAATGGATTTGTTGCTACAATAATTACAGTTCTAAGGAAAGGGAGTTACAGTTTAACATCATCAAGTAGTGTTACATAACATAGGTGCAAATTACAAAGGCTGACAGAGCGACAGATCATAGGATTAACAAAACTCAGAGACTACCAAATTTACGCCGACCTAGGCAGAAATACAAGTCCTCAGTAAGTGTAAGAGAAGTGTACTAGAGCTGTAAACAGACTTAAAAACCCAACTACTGGACACATTAAATCATGGTCATTTTAACTGTAAAAAGAGTTCCACATGACATTAGATGATGGAAAGAGCTCAAATACTAGTACAAAGATAAACTTGAAAGATGATCAACAACAGCCACAAAGATACTATTGTGAAGCAAAATTTGAGGAAAAGAGGAAATTCAGAACACGAGAGACAAAACTCTATTTTCATGACAGAACATGCTCAGGGCTTCAATTTGAAATACTACTGGAAGATAACTAACTAAAAAATGTGGAAGTGGAGCATTACAACTCTACATAAAGATAACACAATGTAACAAAAGTGTAACTCTATCTATCTACAATGAGTGGAAATGGCGAAGCCTAAACAACTTACTACTTAACCAATTCTTAGGCAGGCCATACACAACATAGTGGCTCATAACGCACCAACCAGTCAGATAACAAGAGCAGTTTAGCACCACTGATACGGTGCTCCAGGTAACAAACCAAACAAGTAAATCAATTACCACACCAGCAGAACCATCTGCGACTTACCGTGGCCGATGCACGAAATTCTGTTGTAGCTGAGGTTGAGCACGTGAAGCTTCGTCAGTTCCCGAAGCCCCTCGACGTTGGCGATCTTGTTCCACGACAGATCCAGCGAGTGCAGGCCCTTTGGCAGCGATCCGGGGGAGATATGAACTGCATGACGAACAGAACAACCCAAATTCAGTTACTGAATGTCTGAAGATGCTACTAGGGTTCACGAATGTCTGATTCATAGGATACTGGATGGTAGAGTTTGCGAGAAATCTGCCTTTGCTATATGTTTGAATTCTTAATTCCCACTGGGTTGTTTTAACTAAATCCACTATTTTCATCAGGCTGGAGACTGGCAACAAGAAGCAGCAGCCGCGTGACGGCGGTGGCGGCAACGCACGAGCACATGGGGCCCAGCATCCGCGCAGGAGCGCGCGGGAAAGGCGGCCACAGGAAGCAGCAGCAGTGGCATGACGGGGCGGCGGCGGCGAGCTCCTGCTCCTAACCCTAGGTCGCCGCCCCGTGGGGGCATGGGGATGAGTGGGGGAGAGAGGGAGGGAGGGAGAGAGACTAACCAGGCCGCGCGGGGAGGCTCGCACCACCGTCGAGGAAAGCGTCCGACGAGGCTAGCCGCTGTCAAGGGGCAGCTCCGACGAGAGAGATTTGGTGGTGGC
>NW_021217914.1:0-909 GCF_002162155.2 Triticum dicoccoides
ACCAAGGTGGCCCACTGGAACCCCAACGTCGACTTTGCTCAGGCGCTCGACAGCTTGCCGGAGGACGTCGACCATCGGGCGCTCAAGGAGTGCATCAAGCCCATCATCAGCTGCATCAGCGGAGTCGCGAGGCTGGAGGGCCAATGTGGGGATTAACTGCTTTGTCCCTTGCAGTTGTTGCGAGTCCATACCCAAGACAAATTATCTTAAGTTAGAATCGCGGCAACTTTTGATGTAATATAACTTTTGCTGTACTCTGAACTATCTGCATATTATCTTCCTGTTCTAGTCCATCCTTGTATTTTTGGCACCCTACGCTTAGTTGGACAAGCCTACCGGCACATGCACCCCTTGCCGTAGGCGCTAGAAGGACGGATCCTTAGCAACTTGCGGAGGGCGTCCATGCCTGTTGGCTACCATACCGCTCTTGGCGCAGCACCTGGACTGTCGAGCGGACTCAAGGCAGAACAGAGGCGCTGTTGATTACGGCAAGGCCCCCCACCCTTCTTAGCATAGTGCAATGCCTGAACTGTTGAGCAAACTCGAAACAGGACAGGGGCATTGCCAATCACGGTAGGGTTCCTTCCACGTGCAGGTTGTCCATACAAGGACCGAAACCATCAAGGGGGACAACCTCATAAAAAGCAAGAATTACTCAAGGTTAAGATAACTTAGCTTTTTGGTCGCTATGTGGATCATCGTTGCGGCCATGGGCGCCGCTGCTCGTCTTTCTCTTCGAGCCATGGCAACGAAGGCGCCACTGTCCTAACCAACGGACCAAATTCTCACAACCAAATCCCCCCTACCTGGCGCACCAAAGACGCCGGGGGAACCGATCACCTATGGGGTCACAAGGATCCCTTCTACGTTCGGCGGGGGATTAGTTGCACGAAGAGAAGGTTGAGCCGT
>NW_021217915.1:0-917 GCF_002162155.2 Triticum dicoccoides
GAAGAGGCTTAGTCAACGGGTCTGCAACATTCAGATCCGTATGTATCTTGCAAATCTCTATGTCTCCCACCTGGACTAGATCCCGGATGGAGTTGAAGCGTCTCTTGATGTGTTTGGTCCTTTTGTGAAATCTGGATTCCTTTGCCAAGGCAATTGCACCAGTATTGTCACAAAAGATTTTCATTGGACCCGATGCACTAGGTATGACACCTAGATCGGATATGAACTCCTTCATCCAGACTCCTTCATTTGCTGCTTCCGAAGCAGCTATGTATTCCGCTTCACATGTAGATCCCGCTACGACGCTTTGTTTAGAACTGCACCAACTGACAGCTCCACCGTTTAATGTAAACACGTATCCGGTTTGCGATTTAGAATCGTCCGGATCAGTGTCAAAGCTTGCATCAACGTAACCTTTTATGATGAGCTCTTTGTCACCACCATATACGAGAAACATATTCTTAGTCCTTTTCAGGTATTTCAGGATGTTCTTGACCGCTGTCCAGTGATCCACTCCTGGATTACTTTGGTACCTCCCTGCTAAACTTATAGCAAGGCACACATCAGGTCTGGTACACAGCATTGCATACATGATAGAGCCTATGGCTGATGCATAGGGAACATCTTTCATATTCTCTCTATCTACTGCAGTGGTCGGGCATTGAGTCTTACTCAATTTCACACCTTGTAACACAGGCAAGAACCCTTTCTTTGCTTGATCCATTTTGAACTTCTTCAAAATTTTGTCAAGGTATGTGCTTTGTGAAAGTCCAATTAAGCGTTTTGATCTATCTCTATAGATCTTAATGCCTAATATGTAAGCAGCTTCACCGAGGTCTTTCATTGAAAAACTTTTATTCAAGTATCCCTTTATGCTATCCAGAAATTCTATATCATTTCCAATCAGTAATATGTCA
>NW_021217916.1:0-996 GCF_002162155.2 Triticum dicoccoides
AGACTTATTCTACAAGTTATTCTTGATGGATCCTTCGTGTTTCCAAAGTCTGATCTTCACCTGAAGACCATGTCACTGCTATCTCGAAGCATGTCAATGGTACTCCGATTTTCAACAGGCACGTTTGAAGCACGATGCTAAATTTTGTTTATCATTTATCCTAACACCGTTGTATGGGTAATATCATGAGACCCCCCCCCCTTACCTAAATGGTTGTCTACTTTATATCCTGTCATGGATATCTTGCTCTGCTTGTCCTTGGAAAGGATATACCCCTGAATTATGTGTTTTAACACATTTTCCTTTCCATTGTTCTGTTTAATCTAATAATCATATTTTCCTTCCATTGGTTTGTTTGAACCTTTTCTATGATCTATATGATATAAGCAGTAATAATCCACTGCTTGTGCAAACACCTCGGTGTACAATTCTGTCAGTAAGACCTTGTTTCTATTGTTGATGACATTCCGGTAACCACCGATGGATGAGAACTTTGCCTATTGGTCCGCCTCGTTCAACGAGCAGGAGAATGGTTCTCTTCGTCCCTCGCCCTTGGTACCGATGTAGTTGCTGACATATAACTGACAGGATAACCTCTGACATGCCTTACTTGCATGATCGTGCAAGACATCACCGCCTTCCTACTTTTAAACCACATGGTGGGCCCATAACCCACAGTTCCACAGGATCAAAACCTGACTCTCCTGTACACCCCCGGTTTCCAAAGTTATTCCCCACGCTTGACTTCGTATGTAATTCACGGGTCACCTTCCTAATGCTCTATTCTGGTATCAGACACAATACTTATTCCCATTGCTTTGAACCCCTTTTCACGCCCTGTTCCAGGCATCGAACGATCGCCTGCCTGCTCGAAACTTCCCATGATACCACCTTACTTTGCTCTCGTTATTTTGTAAGTTTCAATTCGAGAGTTAATTCCGCCACCTTCCTCGATATTACCGACCAGATAGTCGACCTTGAAGAGGTCTGTTCTCC
>NW_021217917.1:0-1213 GCF_002162155.2 Triticum dicoccoides
CATCCCCAAACTTTTAGAAACGACAGCTTAGGTTTCTTTCCAAACCATAATTCATACGGTGTCGTCTCAACGGATTTAGACGGTGCCCTATTTAAAGTGAATGTAGCTGTCTCTAGAGCGTATCCCCAAAATGATAGCGGTAAATCGGTAAGAGACATCATAGACCGCACCATATCCAATAGAGTGCGATTACGACGTTCGGACACACCGTTTCGCTGAGGTGTTCCAGGCGGCGTGAGCTGTGAAACGATTCCACATTTCTTTAAGTGTGTACCAAATTCGTGACTTAAGTATTCTCCTCCACGATCTGATCGTAAGAATTTTATCTTTCGGTCACGTTGATTCTCCACCTCATTCTGAAATTCCTTGAACTTTTCAAAGGTCTCAGACTTGTGTTTCATTAAGTAGACATACCCATATCTACTCAAGTCATCTGTGAGGGTAAGAACATAACGATATCCTCCGCGAGTCTCAACGCTCATTGGACCGCACACATCGGTATGTATGATTTCCAACAAGTTGGTTGCTCGCTCCATTGTTCCGGAGAACGGAGTCTTGGTCATTTTGCCTAAGAGGCATGGTTCGCACGTGTCAAACGATTCATAATCAAGAGACTCTAAAAGTCCATCGGCATGGAGCTTCTTCATGCGCTTGACACCAATGTGACCAAGGCGGCAGTGCCACAAGTATGTGGGACTATCGTTATCAACTTTAAATCTTTTGGCATCTACACTATGAACATGTGTAATATTACGCTCGAGATTCATTAAGAATAAACCATTGACCATCGGAGCATGACCATAAAACATATCTCTCATATAAATCGAACAACCATTATTCTCAGACTTAAATGAGTAGCCATCTCGTATTAGACGAGATCCAGATACAATGTTCATGCTCAAACTTGGCACTAAATAACAATTATTAAGGTTCAAAACTAATCCCGTAGGTAAATGTAGAGGCAGCGTGCCGACGGCGATCACATCGACTCTGGAACCATTCCCGACGCGCATCGTCACCTCGTCCTTCGCCAGTCTCCGTTTATTCCGCAGCTCCTGCTGTGAGTTACAAATATGAGCAACGGCACCGGTATCAAATACCCAGGAGTTACTACGAGTACTGGTAAGGTACACATCAATCACATGTATATCAAATATACCTTTGGTGTTGCCGGCCTTCTTATCCGCTAAGTATTTGGGGCAGTTCCGCTTCC
>NW_021217918.1:0-1437 GCF_002162155.2 Triticum dicoccoides
CATAGTTGTTGAACCCCAAGGTGTGCTTACGTGTTGGTCATCAACACTTGCAGTTTTGGCCGATTCTGGCCTGTTTCATGGACTATTACTCACCGTTTTTGGGCCCCAAAGCGATTTCCATGGTTGTCGAACTCCAGGGTGCGCTTATGTGTCGGTCATCAACAATCACAGTTCGGGCTGATTCTGGCCCGTTTCTTGGACTATTACTCTGTTTTGCGGTCCCGGAGTCATTTCCACGATTGACGAACCTCGGGGTGCGTTTACGTGTCGATCATCAACACTCACATATTTGGCCGATTCTTGTCCGTTTCGTGGACTATTACTTGCCGTTTTGGGGACCCAGAGCGATTTCCACGATTGATGAACCCCGGGGTGCGTTTATGTGTGAGTTGTCAACACTCACAGTTTTTTCCAATTCTGACCCATTTCGTGGACTATTACTCATCGTTTTCGAGTCCCAAAGCAATTTCCATAGTTGGTGAACCCCAAGGTGTGTTTACGTGTTGATCATCAACACTCGCAGTTTTGGCCGATTCTGGCCCGCTTCATGCACTATTACTCACCATTTCGGGGTCCCGGAGTGATTTCCATCGTTATCGAACTCCAAGGTACGCTTACGTGTCGATCATCAACACTCGCGGTTTCGGCCGTTTCTTGCCCGTTTCATGGACTATTACTCATCGTTTTGCGGTCCCAAAGCGATTCTCGTTTCATGGACTATTACTGGCGGTTTCGTGCACTATTACTCAGAGTTTTGGGGACCTAGAGCGATTTCCATGATTGATGAACCCCGGGGTGCGTTTATGTGTCCGTCGTCAACACTGACAGTTTTGTCCAATTCTGACCCGTCTCGTGGAATATTATTTACCGTTTTAGGGTCCCGAAGCGATTTCCATCGTTGTTCAACCCCAAGGTGTGCTTACGTGTCGGTCATCAACAATCACTGTTCTGGCCGATTCTGGCCCATTTCTTGGACTATTACTCTGTATTGGGGTCCCGGAGTCATTTCCACGATGCACGAACCCCGGGGTGCGTTTACGTGTTGGTCTTCAACTCTCACAGTTTTGTCCAATTCTGACCCATTTCATGGAATATTACTCAACGTTTTGGGGCCCCGAAGCGATTTTCATAGTTGTTGAACCCCAAGGTGTGCTTACGTGTTGGTCATCAACACTTGCAGTTTTGGCCGATTCTGGCCTGTTTCATGGACTATTACTCACCGTTTTTGGGCCCCAAAGCGATTTCCATGGTTGTCGAACTCCAGGGTGCGCTTATGTGTCGGTCATCAACAATCACAGTTCGGGCTGATTCTGGCCCGTTTCTTGGACTATTACTCTGTTTTGCGGTCCCGGAGTCATTTCCACGATTGACGAACCTCGGGGTGCGTTTACGTGTCGATCATCAACACTCACATATTTGGCCGATTCTTGTCCGTTT
>NW_021217919.1:0-954 GCF_002162155.2 Triticum dicoccoides
ATTCCTTCTAATTTACTGCACATGGCATTAACTCGCACACAAGTACACAGATATAATTTTTCAAACCATTTTCGTTACTCGTTGCATGTAGATGTAATTCAAATTTGAATTACGGTCATTAAATAGTTAGAAAATCACTTAAATGTCTTTAAAAGGTCAAATGACCCCTAGAATTTTCCAAAATTTCACATTACAGTTGTAGTAGTGCACGTTAGACGTAGAAAAAAATTGAAGGCCGTAAGAGGAAGCTATCTACCATTCGTCATCAAACATGAATTATTCCCTCTCGGAACCACAAACCTTCTAGCGAGTTGCTCCGGTTTGTGAGGGGTGTGTGTCCAAACTTTCGTCGAACATGCAAATTTCTTTACCACATCATCTTGGTGGCATGACATTAAATCAAGCAAGGTTTCATGTTTTTCTAATCATTTTTCTATTTTTTTGGATTAAAATGCCATGTCACAAAATGCATACGTATGCATCTGTCCATGTCGTGAGACCAATATGTTTGAAAATTCCTTCTAATTTACTACACATGGAATTAACTCGCACACAAGTACACAAATATGATTTTCAAACCATTTTGGTTAGTCGTTGCATGTAGATGTAATTCAAATTTGAATCACGGTCATTAAATAGTTAGAAAATCACTTAAATGTCTTTAAAAGGTCAAATGACCCCTAGAATTTTCCAAAATTTCACATTACAGTTGTAGTAGTGCACGTTAGACGTAGAAAAAATTGAAGGCCGTAAGAGGAAGCTATCTCCCATTCGTCATCAAACATGCATTGTTCCCTCTCGGAACCACAAACCTTCTAGCGAGTTGCTCCGGTTTGTGAGGGGTGTGTGTCCAAACTTTCGTCGAAGATGCAAATTTCTTTACCACATCATCTTGATGGCATGACATTAAATCAAGCAAGGTTTCATGTTTTTCTGATCATTTTTCTATTTTTT
>NW_021217920.1:0-1823 GCF_002162155.2 Triticum dicoccoides
AGTCATTTTACCCATGAGGCATGGTTCGCATGTGTCAAATGATTCATAATCGAGAGACTCTAAAAGTCCATCAATATGGAGGTTCTTCATGCGCTTGACACCTATGTGACCAAGGCGGCAGTGCCACAAGTATGTGGGACTATCGTTATCAACTTTACATCTTTTGGTATTCACACTATGAATATGTGTAATATTACGTTCGAGATTCATTAAGAATAAACCATTGACCATCGGAGCATGATCATAAAACATATCTCTAATATAAACAGAACAACCATTATTCTCGGATTTAAATGAGGAGCCATCTCGTATTAAACGAGACCCTGATACAATGTTCATGCTCAAACTTGGCACTAAATAACAATTATTGAGGTTTAAAACTAATCCCGTAGGTAAATGTAGAGGCAGCGTGCCGACGGCGATCACATCGACCTTGGAACCATTCCCGACGCGCATCGTCACCTCGTCCTTCGCTAGTCTTCGCTTATTCCGCAGCTCCTACTGTGAATTACATATATGAGCAACGGCACCGGTATCAAATACCCAGGAGTTACTACGAGTACTGGTAAGGTACACATCAATTACATGTACATCAAATATACCTTTAGTGTTGCCGGCCTTCTTGTCTACTAAGTATTTGGGGCAGTTCCGCTTCCAGTGGCCCTTCCCCTTGCAATAAAAGCACTCAGTCTTAGGCTTGGGTTCATTCTTTGACTTCTTCCCGGCAACTGGCTTACCGGGCGCGGCAACATCCTTGCCGTCCTTCTTGAAGTTCTTCTTACCCTTGCCCTTCTTGAACTTAGTGGTTTTATTGACCATCAACACTTGATGTTCTTTCTTGATTTCAACCTCTGCTGACTTCAGCATTGAGAATACTTAAGGAATGGTCTTCACCATCCCCTGCATATTGTAGTTCATCACAAAGCTCTTGTAGCTCGGTGGGAGCGACTGAAGGATTCTGTCAATGACCGCCTTGTCCAGGAGGTTAATGTCCAGCTGGGATAGTCGGTTGTGCAACCCAGACATTTTGAGTATGTGCTCACTGACAGAACTGTTTTCCTCCATCTTACAACTATAGAACTTGTCGGAGACTTCATATCTCTCGACCCGGGCATGAGCTTGGAAAACCATTTTCAGCTCCTCAAACATCTCATATGCTCCGTGTTGCTCAAAACGCTTTTGGAGCCCCGGTTCTAAGCTGTAAAGCATGCCGCACTGAATGAGGGAGTAATCATCAGCACGAGACTGCCAAGCATTCATAACGTCTTGGTTCTCTGGGATGGGTGCTTCACCTAGCGGTGCTTCTAGGACATATTGTTTCTTGGCTGCTATGAGGATGATCCTCAGGTTCCGGACCCAGTCCGAATAGTTGCTGCCATCATCTTTCAGCTTGGTTTTCTCTAGGAACGCGTTGAAGTTCATGGTGACATGAGCGTTGGCCATTTGATCTACAAGACATTTTGCAAAGATTTTAGACTAAAGTTCATGATAATTAAGTTCATCTAATCAAATTATTTAAGGAACTCCCACTCAGATTTGACATCGCTCTAGTCATCTAAGTGTTACATGATCCGAGTTGACTAGGCCGTGTCCGACCATCACATGAGACGGACTAGTCATCGTCGGTGAACATCTCCATGTTGATCGTATCTACCATACGACTCATGTTCGACCTTTCAGTCTCTTGTGTTCCGAGGCCATGTCTGTACATGCTAGGCTCGTCAAGTTAACCCTAAGTGTTTTGCATGTGTAAAACTGTCTTACACCCGTTGTATGTGAACGTAAGGATCTATCACACCCGATCATCACGTTGTGCTTCGAAA
>NW_021217921.1:0-1823 GCF_002162155.2 Triticum dicoccoides
AGTCATTTTACCCATGAGGCATGGTTCGCATGTGTCAAATGATTCATAATCGAGAGACTCTAAAAGTCCATCAATATGGAGGTTCTTCATGCGCTTGACACCTATGTGACCAAGGCGGCAGTGCCACAAGTATGTGGGACTATCGTTATCAACTTTACATCTTTTGGTATTCACACTATGAATATGTGTAATATTACGTTCGAGATTCATTAAGAATAAACCATTGACCATCGGAGCATGATCATAAAACATATCTCTAATATAAACAGAACAACCATTATTCTCGGATTTAAATGAGGAGCCATCTCGTATTAAACGAGACCCTGATACAATGTTCATGCTCAAACTTGGCACTAAATAACAATTATTGAGGTTTAAAACTAATCCCGTAGGTAAATGTAGAGGCAGCGTGCCGACGGCGATCACATCGACCTTGGAACCATTCCCGACGCGCATCGTCACCTCGTCCTTCGCTAGTCTTCGCTTATTCCGCAGCTCCTACTGTGAATTACATATATGAGCAACGGCACCGGTATCAAATACCCAGGAGTTACTACGAGTACTGGTAAGGTACACATCAATTACATGTACATCAAATATACCTTTAGTGTTGCCGGCCTTCTTGTCTACTAAGTATTTGGGGCAGTTCCGCTTCCAGTGGCCCTTCCCCTTGCAATAAAAGCACTCAGTCTTAGGCTTGGGTTCATTCTTTGACTTCTTCCCGGCAACTGGCTTACCGGGCGCGGCAACATCCTTGCCGTCCTTCTTGAAGTTCTTCTTACCCTTGCCCTTCTTGAACTTAGTGGTTTTATTGACCATCAACACTTGATGTTCTTTCTTGATTTCAACCTCTGCTGACTTCAGCATTGAGAATACTTAAGGAATGGTCTTCACCATCCCCTGCATATTGTAGTTCATCACAAAGCTCTTGTAGCTCGGTGGGAGCGACTGAAGGATTCTGTCAATGACCGCCTTGTCCAGGAGGTTAATGTCCAGCTGGGATAGTCGGTTGTGCAACCCAGACATTTTGAGTATGTGCTCACTGACAGAACTGTTTTCCTCCATCTTACAACTATAGAACTTGTCGGAGACTTCATATCTCTCGACCCGGGCATGAGCTTGGAAAACCATTTTCAGCTCCTCAAACATCTCATATGCTCCGTGTTGCTCAAAACGCTTTTGGAACCCCGGTTCTAAGCTGTAAAGCATGCCGCACTGAACGAGGGAGTAATCATCAGCACGAGACTGCCAAGCATTCATAACGTCTTGGTTCTCTGGGATGGGTGCTTCACCTAGCGGTGCTTCTAGGACATATTGTTTCTTGGCTGCTATGAGGATGATCCTCAGGTTCCGGACCCAGTCCGAATAGTTGCTGCCATCATCTTTCAGCTTGGTTTTCTCTAGGAACGCGTTGAAGTTCATGGTGACATGAGCGTTGGCCATTTGATCTACAAGACATTTTGCAAAGATTTTAGACTAAAGTTCATGATAATTAAGTTCATCTAATCAAATTATTTAAGGAACTCCCACTCAGATTTGACATCGCTCTAGTCATCTAAGTGTTACATGATCCGAGTTGACTAGGCCGTGTCCGACCATCACATGAGACGGACTAGTCATCGTCGGTGAACATCTCCATGTTGATCGTATCTACCATACGACTCATGTTCGACCTTTCAGTCTCTTGTGTTCCGAGGCCATGTCTGTACATGCTAGGCTCGTCAAGTTAACCCTAAGTGTTTTGCATGTGTAAAACTGTCTTACACCCGTTGTATGTGAACGTAAGGATCTATCACACCCGATCATCACGTTGTGCTTCGAAA
>NW_021217922.1:0-1366 GCF_002162155.2 Triticum dicoccoides
GCCAACGACTACTTCTACTTCTATGACTAACGTTTAGCAATAAAGTAAAGTAGTTTACATGACGTTATTCAATGACACGCAGGTCATACAAAAAATAATGACAACTCCTATGGCTCCTGCCGGTTGTCATACTCATCGACATGCAAGTCGTGAATCCTATTACAAAGAACATGATCTCATACATCACAATTCATCATTCATCACAACTTCTGGCCATATCACATCACATGATCAATCACTGCAAAAACAAGTTAGACGTCCTCTAATTGTTGTTGCATCTTTTACGTGGCTGCAATTGGGTTCTAGCAAGAACGTTTTCTTACCTACGAATCACCACAACGTGATTTTGTCAACTTCTATTTACCCTTCATAAGGGCCCTGTTCATCGATTCCGCTCCAACTAAGGTGGGAGAGACAAACACCCGCCAGCCACCTTATGCAACTTGTGCATGTCAGTCGGTGGAACCGGTCTCACGTAAGCGTACGTGTAAGGTTGGTCCGGGCCGCTTCATCCCACAATACCGTTGAGCAAGAAAAGACTAGTAGAGGCAAGTAAGATGACAAAATCCACGCCCACAACAAAGTTGTGTTCTACTCGTGCAAAGAGAACTACGCATAGACCTAGCTCATGATGCCACTGTTGGGGAACGTTGCAGAAAATTTAAATTTTTCCTACTGTTTCACCAAGATCCATCTATGAGTTCATCTAAGCAACGAGTCTAGGGAGAGAGTTTGCATCTACATACCACTTGTAGATCGCGTGCGGAAGCTTGCAAGGTGATGATGTAGTCGTACTCGACGTGATCCAAATCACCGATGACCTGCGCCGAACGGACGGCACCTCCGCGTTCAACACACGTACGGAACAGCCACGTCTCCTCCTTCTTGATCCAGCAAGGCAGGGAGGAGAGGTTGAGGGAGATGGCACCAGCAGCAGCACGACGGCGTGGTGTTGGTGGAGCTGCAGTACTCCGGCAGAGCTTCGCTAAGCACTATGGAGGTGGAGGAGGTGTTGGGGAGGGAGAAGGAGGCAACCAAAGGCCAGGGCGTTCAGGTATGAAGTCCCTCCTCTCCCCCCACTATATATAGGGGTGCCAAGGGGGGGTGGCCGGCCCTAGGAGATCAAATCTCCTAGGGGGTGCGGCGGCCAAGGGGGGTTTTCCCTCCCCCCAAGGCACCTAGGAGGTGCCTTACCCTCCTAGGACTCTTGCCCCCTTGAACCCTAGGCGCGTGGGCCTATGTGGGGCTGGTGCCCTTGGCCCATTAGGCCAAGGCGCACCCCCTTACAGCCCATGTGGCCCCCCGGGACAGGTGGACCCACCCGGTGGACCCCCGGGACCCTTCCGGTGGTCCCGGTACAATACCG
>NW_021217923.1:0-1390 GCF_002162155.2 Triticum dicoccoides
CTCTCTCTCTCTCTCTATCCTCCCTCTCTTTGTCTATTTGCCTCTTTTTGCCCGTTCCTCGTTTGCTTGTGTGTTGGATTGCTTGCTTGTCACGACGGTTCAAGATAACACTAAATTGTGTGACTTTACCAATACCAACAACAATGATTTTATTAGCACTCCGATTGCTCCTCTTACCAATGCTGAATCTTGTGAAACTAATGCTGCCTTGCTGAATCTTTTCATGAAAGATCCATTTTTCGGTATTCCTAGTGAAGATGCCGCTACCCATCTAAATAGCTTCGTTGATTTGTGTGATATGCAAAAGAAGAAAGATGTGGATAACGATATTGTTAAATTGAAGCTATTTCCTTTTTCCTAATAATACTATTGTTTCGTGGAATAAGTGCAAAGATGCTTTTATCTCTAAGTATTTTCCTCCCGCCAAGATCATCTCTCTTAGAGACGATATTATGAATTTTAAGCAACTTGATCGTGAACATGTTGCACAAGCTTGGGTGAGGATGAAATCAATGATACGTAATTGCCCTACGCATGGTTTGAATTTGTGGATTATTATACAAAATTTCTGGGCCAGATTGAAATTTTCTTCTAGAAAACTTTTAGATTCAGCCGCGGGAGGCATTTTTATGGAAATCAATTTAGGAGAACTACTGAACTCCTTGATAATATTATGGTTAATTATTCTCAATGGCACACTAAAAGATCTACTAATAAGAAAGTGCATGCGATAGAAGAAATTATTGTTTTGAATGGAAAGATGGATGAACTTATGAAATTATTTGCTAATAAAAGTGTTTCTTCTGATCCTAATGATATGGCTTTGTCTACTTTGATTGAGAATAATAACGAATCTATGGATGTGAATTTTGTTGGAAGGAATAATTTTGGTAACAACGCATATAGAGGAAACATTAACCCTAGGCCGTATCCTAGTAATTCCTCTAATAATTATGGTAATTCCTACAACAATTCTTATGGAAATTATAATAAGATTCCCTCTAATTTTTAATCTAATATTAAAGAATTTATTACTTTGCAAAAGAATATCAGTGCTTTGATTGAAGAAAAATTGCTTAAGATTGATGAGTTGGCTACGAAAGTTGATAGAATTTCACTTGATGTTGATTCATTGAAACTTAGATCTATTCCACCTAAGAATGATATCGATGAGTCTCTCAAAGCCATGAGAATTTCCATTGATGAGTGCAAAGAAAGAACCGCTAGGATGCGTGTTAAGAAAGATTGCTTTATAAAAGCATGTTCTTCTAGTTTCCATGATAATAAAGATGAAGATCTAAAAGTTATTGATGTGTCCCCTATTAAATCTTTGTTTTGCAATATGAATCTTGATAATGATGGGACTTATTATGATCCACCTTTAGCTAGA
>NW_021217924.1:0-1223 GCF_002162155.2 Triticum dicoccoides
GATGGGCACGAAATTTTTTCGACCAATTTTTTTTTTTTCGACTGCCCGGACCCAAAAACTGGAAACGGGTCAAAAAAAACTTCCTATAATGGCACCTGTCTCGAAACACTCAGAAACACCTAAAAATAGGATAGCCAGAAAATTTTTCGAAAAATGCGTTTTCGAAAAATTTTGGGCCTAAACGGAGCGTGGCTACCCGACTCTTTTTTTTTTTCTGAAACCTACTCCGGCAAGGAAACACGAATCGGAATCTAGATGGATCTCGAAAACAACCCTAATAAGCAAGGAACTCGGATTGGTGGTGGATATATGGTGGTGGTATATGGCAGCGGTGGTGGTAGCAGTGGTAGTATATGGATATGGATCGGTGGTGGTATATGGACACGGATTGGTGGTGGTATATGGATACGGATTCGGAGCGGTGGTGGTAGATGGCAGGGGCAATGATGATGGTGCGGCGGCGGCGTGACAACTTATGACCAGAACTCGAAACTCTAAAAGACTAGACTCTAAGACCAGCAACTAGACACGACGATGCAACCGCAAATTCAACAAAGCAAAAACCCTAAAAAGATTATGCAAAGGCTCAGATTGGTTCGGATATGATGAACTAACCCTAATTTTTTTTTGTGGCTTTTTCGTGGACTATAGGTATAAAGAACAGACTCGATCTAAACTACGAAAAACTGTAAAATCTCACCGAGCAACCTGGAAATCTGATACCACTTGATAGAGGCAAAGGTGTCCCGTCTTTCGATGAGATGGTGGATTTCGCTTTGGTGGAAGTCGACTTTGACGATCCGACTACGAACGTGCGAGGACGTCGCGCCTTAGCAATCGCTAAACCAACTCCGAGAGGTTATTGACCACGCCGGAGCACGATCAACCTGACCACGTGGGTCTGTTTCCTGCGAGCAAACGAAGAACAAGCAAGAAACTAAGATTGCAATCTGGATATTGCGAATATAAGATGAAAGCTTTATTGATCAAGGTGGGGTTCTGTGACGCCTTTGTCTGGTCGTTGAACACAAACGAAGTACGCGAAGTTGCAGCTATGGCGAACTTTTAATCTAAACAAAACCCAAAGTCTAAACGATGCCCTAAGGGCTGTATATATGGAGGAAGAGGGGGGAATTTCGTGGCCCTTGGTGGAGGAGTCCGAAATCAACCCTATCTCTTGTTTCCCCACACATACGGACTCTAAAAATAGCCTATACTTATGT
>NW_021217925.1:0-905 GCF_002162155.2 Triticum dicoccoides
CGTGCTCTCTCTCTCGCCGTGGTCACCGTCGTGCTCTCTGTCGCCGTGGTCACCGCCGCTATCGCCCGCTTATATAGCACACCCGCCAACGGCTCTCTGCTGGGCCCACAAGCCACGCGTGCAACGGTCTGAATAAAATTGGCCGTTTCTGCCGCCTGGTCTCACCTGTAAGGGCCGAGTCAAAAGGTTGACCTGACGGAGACGGCAGGGTTCACGGAACGAGTCGATGCGCACGGACTAGGGGCAAAACTGAGCACAATTCGCATCTGAGGGCAAAACTGAGTACATGGACACCACTGAGGGCAAAAGAATAATTAACCCTTCTTAATTTGTTTATGCACCCTTGTTCACATGAATGTAAGCTAGCTATAATGATGTTCTCTCGACCAAGAAAAACTATAATGTGTAACTATTTTGTTCAACTCAATCAAATGGGTTCTATCTTACACCATGGCGTTTAAGCAGTATTGAAATTAGGGCCACCTATATGTCAGATAATCTAAGGGGGGAAATCTGCATTAGTCAATTTTCCGAGTTGTTGGATGGCACGATCGTACCGCCACCTGTTAACATTCTTTCCCTCACATCTTCCTCCCCGTGCGATGGTTGCTCCTCCTCCCACGTGATCTACCTTGCCCAGACCGGCAGCCTACTTCTGGCTGGCGGGCGGTGCCACGCACCGCCTCGCCAGCCCGCCAGCCCTGAACCTCCCCGGACCACCATGCTGCCCCCTCCCCTCCCCCTCGCGCGCGTGATCTGCAGTAAACTCCGGCGACTCCCGCACCCCCACCCTCAACCTGCATCAGTCAAATTTTGGAGTCCCTCCTGCTCGTCCTCGTCATTGTCACCCGCCTTCAGTCTCGCACAAAACAGGCTGTAACTGACGCAAAGGAAAATTTCAGGTA
>NW_021217926.1:0-875 GCF_002162155.2 Triticum dicoccoides
GAGACTAGCTAAAGGTGAGCTGACGATATGTGTTGGAAGTGTTTCCAAGTTTGATGTGATCAAACATCGCACGCTCCCTCTACCATCAAGATTAGTATTAAACCTAAAGGAATGGTTTATTGAATCTCGGTCGTAGTGATACACATTTTCATGCCAAAAGATATAAGATAGTAATGATAGTACCACTTACTTGTGGCACTGCCATGTAAGTCATAATGGTATAAAACGCATGAAGAAGCTCCATGTTGATGGATCTTTGGACTCACTCGTTTTGAAAAGTTTGAGACATGCGAACCATGTCTATTGGTGTATATGCATGAAGAAACTCCATGCAAATGGACCGTTTGAACTCACTTGATTTTGAATCACTTGAGACATGCAAATCATACCACATAGGCAAGATGACTGAAAAGCCTTGGTTTCAGTAAAATGGAACAAGATAGCAACTTATTGGAAGTAACACATTTTGATGTGTGCAGTCGAATGAGTGCTGAGGCATGCAGTGAATATCATTATGTTCTTACTTCACAGATGATTCGAGTAAATGTTGAGTATATTTACTTGATGAAACACAAGTCTGAATTATTGAATGGTTCAAGTAATTTCAGAGTGAAGTAGAAGATCATTGTGACAAGAGGATAAAATGTCTATGATACGATCATAGAGATGAATATCTGAGTTACGAGTTTTGGCACACAATTAAGACATTGTGGAAATTGTTTCATAATTAATACCGCCTGGAACACCATAGTGTGATGGTGTGTCCGAACATCATAGTTGCACCCTATTGGATATGGTGCGTACCATGATGTCTCTTATCGAATTACCACTATCGTTCATGGGTTAGGCATTAGAGACAACCACATTCACTTTAA
>NW_021217927.1:0-1462 GCF_002162155.2 Triticum dicoccoides
ACACCCCGGCCAGATCTCCTTGCGGATGGAACCCGAATAGGCGATAAACCTGGATTAGAGTCTTGTGTGGTTAGTCAGGTCGTGGCCGACACCCTCGCCAGGCTTCCGCTTGAAGGTTGTCGAGATACATGACGTGTACATGGCGGTAAGTGGCGAGAGCGTGTGTGAAGAAGTACACCCCTGCAGGGTTAACATGATCTATTCGAATAGCCGGGTCCGCGGTTATGGACTTCTTGGATGCTTACATGGTACATAGACAACTTGAAGTGGATACTATAAAATGCTCAAGACAAGTGTGAGTGCTATGGATGGCCTTCTCGTAGGGAGACGGGGATGAATCCATAGTAGTGTATTGTGTGGTGATTAGTGGACTCGTGTACGTTGTCTCACCTCAAGAGTTTCTGGTAGTCGTAGAACAGGATAGCCACAGAGTCAAAGCTGGCTTGCTGCAACTAAACCCCACATTACCTTCTTGATACACCTGCATGTATGATAGGATCTGATGTAAGTCTTGCTGAGTACCTTTGTACTCATGTTGCTTTATTTATGTTTTTGCAGCGGAGACTTCGGTCTTACTAGTGTTCCCGTGGACTTCGACAAGTAGCTTGTACCTCAGCTACGATCTTGATCGGACATTGTAGATAGTCAGGCTTTCAGCCTTTTTCATTTATAGATGTCTGTACTCAGACATGTAATGCTTCCGCTTGTTGCTTGATTGCTCTAAATGTTGGGTCATGTGACCCCTGTTTGTAATAAATGCTATGATGGCTCTTCTGAGCATTTATCTATATGAGTTGTTGAGTTATGCTGTGATGCCATGTTGTACAGCACATACTTGCATGTTATGCGTAGTGTAATGTGTATTGCTATGTGTGGGATCTGACTATCTAGTTGTTTATCCTTAGTAGTCTCTCTTACCGGGAAATGTCTCCTAGTGCTTCCACTGAGCCCTGGTAGCTTGCTACTGCTCCGGAACACTTAGGCTGGCCGGCATGTGTCCTTATTTGATCCTGTGTCTGTCCCTTCGGGGAAATGTCATGCGATGAATACCGGAGTCCTGTTAGCCCGCTACAGCCCGGTTCACCGGAGTCCTGTTAGCCCAGTGCTACAGCCTGGATTCACTCGCTGATGACCGACACGTTCGATGCTGGGTCATGGATGCCTGTCTCTGTAAGTTTGTGCCACTTTGGGTTTACGACTAGCCATGTCAGCCCGGGCTCCTTATCATATGGATGCTAGCGACACTGTCATATACGTGTGCCAAAAGGCGCAAACGGTCCCGGGCAAAGGTAAGGCGACACCTGTGGGGATACCGTGCGTGAGGCCGCAAAGTGATATGAGGTGTTACATGCTAGATCGATGTGGCATTGAGTCGGGGTCCTGACAGCCTTGGTATCAGAGCCTGACTGCCTGTAGGATTACCAAGCCAAACTGGTCGAAGTTGAGTCTAGAAATTCTTTAG
>NW_021217928.1:0-1196 GCF_002162155.2 Triticum dicoccoides
GACATGCTTCGAGCCTCTGTTATCTCATTCGGAATGGACTGGGAAAAGTGCCTTCCATTTGCCGAATTCGCTTACAACAACAGCTATCAATCTAGCCTGGGTAAAGCCCCTTTTGAAGTTCTCTATGGACGACGGTGTCGAACACCCCTTAACTGGTCAGAGACCGGGGAAAGACAATTCTTTGGCCCGGATATGATTCAGGAAGCAGAAGAACAAGTTCGCATCGTTCGTGAAAAGTTGAAAACAGCCCAATCTCGTCAAAAGAGTCAATATGACCGAAAACATAAGGCTATGACTTTCGAGGTTGACGAGAAGGCTTATCTTCGGGTCACCCCTCTGAAGGGAACCCATCGTTTCGGTATCAAAGGCAAATTGGCTCCTCGTTACATTAGACCTTTTCGCATTCTCGCCAAACGAGGAGAAGTTGCCTACCAGTTGGAACTACCTCCGCACCTCTCTAGAGTCCACGATGTCTTCCACGTTTCCCAACTCAGGTGTTGCTTCTCGGATCCTATCCGTGGAGTGGATCACGAAACGCTTGATCTCCAAGATAACCTTACATATCGAGAGTACCCCGTTCGTATCCTCGATCAGGCCGAACGTATCACTCGACGTCATAATATCAAGTTTCTCAAGGTTCAATGGTCGCACCATTCTGAGGATGAAGCAACTTGGGAAAGGGAGGATCGTCTTCGACTCGAGTATCCCGCCTTCCTCCCGGAGGAACCCAAATCTCGGGACGAGATTCTTTTGAGTGGGGGTGAGTTGTCACATCCTAGTTAGCCATGCATTAGAGTGTTGCATCATGTTTATTTTTTCATCAGAAACTTGAAATGGGGATGACAGAACCCCCAGTCCCCTCTGAAACCAACTAGGGTTTACTAAAAACTTTTTCAATGAACCTGAAATGCCCTTCTAAAATGCCCATCATTTTTGTCTTGGTTCAGAACCTCTGCCAAAAGTGGTGCACATTTTCCTAGGCCATCCTAGGGTTTTTGAATTAATTCATAAATATTTGAATTTGGGCATTTAAAATTATATAAAATATTTAAATGCTCAAATACCTCCAAACTAAAATGTTTCATGTTGGAAATAATCCAACTATGGACCAGGAGTGATTTGGTGATTTTTGAAGTTGCCTAGGTATTTTATTAAATTCAACAAAGTTGCAGATATATTAAATAAAAACAGAAACA
>NW_021217929.1:0-1305 GCF_002162155.2 Triticum dicoccoides
CAAGGTAGTCATGTCCTCATCATCCTCCCCTTCTTGAAAATAAAGCCGTCCTCGGCGTTGCTTAATCTGAAATGTGGCTAACAAAAGAGACAAGGTGTACATGTTGTATATGTATATGTCATCCATTTTTACTTCCCTTGATTTTTGCATATATGACACATGAATAGATGAGTAACTTGCATAGTTCATAAAATCTAAAGCCAAAAAATTAGCACAAGAAGTAGAAGGCATGAAAATATTGCAACTCAGTTTGCACATATAAGTGAAGCTCTTATTCATTTCAAAAGATTGACAATGTTCATCATTAAACCATCCCAACATTGGTGAATAAACCTTACTTGCATCAAATTTACATGCTACAACATGCTTAAATAAGCAAACATGCAATAAGTCATTCAACACAGAATCATCACCATGATTAGAGGTCATATCAAAATGATTAAACATTGGTTCTTTTGCATCAATAGTTAATTCAATGGGTGCACTCAAAATTGTTGGTATTTCAGCTGTTTGATCACATGGCAAAGTCAAATTATCAACGTAGTCCTCTAAAATAGGTGGTGTGATCAAAGTAGTGGGTAGCTCATCAGATGGTGCATTCAAATTGACAAGGCATTCATCATTCTCATGTAGAGATAGAAGATCAGTACATTTGTCATTACCTCTTATGATCAACTCAGATGATGTAGCCACTCTCGGGGGCGATGTGTCACATGGTGGAGGTGATGTAGTCCTGACAACAACGGATGTGGTTGTCATAGTATGCCTAGTAGTTGAAGGAACAATCATATCAACTCTTGGAATGTGCACCGTGCACTTGTTCTCCTCGTGGCCAACACGTCGTTTTATTTCCTGTTCAGCTTTGCATGCAAGATGAAACAAATGGTCCATAGGATAACACTCTTCATGAATTAGTATCTCTTGAATATCACGGTTTAATCCTCCCCAAAATCTATCCATAAAATCATCTTCACTTTCTTCTAAAAAGGAATGCAACAAGGTAGTTTGTAAATCATCATAATATTTTGTTACAGTTTCACTACCTTGTTTTAAGTGTTGCAACTTCTTAATCATGTCACGAGTATAATAAGCAGGGACGAAAGTATGTCGCATGGCAAGTTTCAAATCATCCCAAGTAGTAGGTATATAATCAGGGTGTAACCGACAATATTCACTCCACCAAACCAAAGCATAACCAGTGAAAGAACCAACCGCAACCTTAACCTTTTTATGTTCATCGAAATTATGGGAAGCAAATATATTTTTTATGTCGAACTCCCATTCAATATATAAAGCAGGTTTAAA
>NW_021217930.1:0-927 GCF_002162155.2 Triticum dicoccoides
CCTCGCCCCGTTCAACAGTCTGCTCCAGCCAAGCCCTATGGGGGTCCAACCAATAATGCTCCTCCACGTACCAGTTCCGTGACTTGTTTCAAGTGTGGGGAATCTGGTCACTATATGCGTGAGTGTCCCCAGACCAACCCCAATCAATCTGCTAAAGCTGTTGGCCGTGGCAAGCCGACAGGGAAAGTGTTTCATGCTAAACCGGTCACCGCTTCACGTGGCCATGTCAACTGTATCTCTGCCGAAGAAGCTCAAGAGGATCCCAACGTCGTTCTCGGTACGCTTCTTGTTAACTGCCACCCGGCATCTGTTCTTTTCGATACAGGAGCCTCTCATTCTTTTATATCCGAAAGTTATGCTCGATTGCATAACGTTGCATTCTGTGACATGCCATCCACTATGGAAATCTCTACCCCTGGGTTCAAATGGCAAACTTCTAGAGTAAGCCATGGAAACGAAATCCAAGTCGACAGACTTGTTTTCCTTGCATCTTTGATAGCCCTTAAATCTTCAGATATTAATATCATTCTGGGTATGGACTGGATGTCGGCTCATCATGCCCAAATCGATTGCTTCTCTAGGACTGTTCAACTCACCCATCCTTCGGGAAAGATAGTCAATGTCTTGACCCGAATAGCCAAGCGACAATTATATTCTCTTAACGCCAGCCCTTTGCCAGACCTTGAGGACGTTCCGGTAGTCCGTGACTTCCCGGATGTCTTTCCAGAGGAATTGCCAGGTGTTCCACCTGACAGGGATGTTGAGTTTGTAATAGACCTCATTCCAGGAACCGTTCCGATTGCTAGAAGACCTTATAAGATGGCACCCCTAGAACTAGCCGAACTTAAGAAACAACTCGATGAGTCCTTGAAAAAGGGTTTCATCCGACCTAGCTCTTCTCCGTGGGCTTGCCCCGTCCTATTCGTC
>NW_021217931.1:0-1210 GCF_002162155.2 Triticum dicoccoides
GTGGAGCTGATGCTCCATAGGAGGAGGAGGCAGGAGGCAGGAGACGCATTAGGAAATAGATGGCATCGGCGGCGTACTTCTGGAGGTCAGCATCGAAAGAGATAGGGAAGAGAGTGAAAGAGAGGGCGGGGTCGAGTTAGTCGTGTTGTGGAGCGACGGATTGATGCACTAGAGAAGGCATGCGAGGCGCTGAGGACGTGGTATTCGAGCACCTCCATTCCCTCGGCCCCAGGGGTGGCGCCATTGTGAGCACACGCGTGGGAAGCATCCGGCTGCCAGCGGTGAAGGGTCACGCACACCGTCGGGCTGTTTGCCGCCTCTCTCGCCGGGGCACGAATGCGAGCAAATGGTTGGAGGGGAGGACGGTTGTTGTCCACGGTTTTATACGCTTGTCGTGGAAGCCTAGTTAGTTGGCTAGTCAGGGCAGGACGTGCATGCATGCTATGGGGGTGCAAGTAGCGCCATGTACTTCTGGTCGACGGATGTGAGATTCAATCGAAAGCCCGTGAAAGAATAAGGGAGACATAAGCCCAAAATGTATAAAGGAGTGGGGTGGGGGACATACCGGCTGGGAAAAGCGGCAAATCCTAAACGGCGCCTTAAGCGCCCGTTTTAGGCATAGATGCAATCGGGCGCACACCCTCCCGCCGCACTGGGCCGGCCCACTTATTTTTTCTGTTTTGAAAATACAAAAACTTTCTAGCGACAACCGTGTTTCGAACGAGGGATCTCACAACTACAGCCGTGCTTGCCAAACCACTCGGCTAACCTACCAGTTCGTGTTAATTGACAGGATTTTAACCATTTTCTATAGTCTTTTTTCGTGGAAAGAGTTTTTTTTTCTGTTTTTCTTCTCTTTTTCTTTCTTTTTATTTCTTTCTTCTTTTCTCCTAAGCGCGAGATTTGTTTTTCAATTTTGTAACTTTATTTCATATCGAACTTTCTTTCAAAATTGATGAACATTTTTCAAAATTGATGAACTATTGTCAAATTTGATGAACTTTGAAAAATGTTCAGTGTGTATAAAAAAATGTTCATCATGTATAGAAATTTTGTTCAGCATGCATTCAAAAGGAGTTCATCGTATTTAAAAAAAATGTTCTATGTGTATTTGAATATTTGTTCACCATACATTGAAAAAATGTTCAGTATGTATAAAAAATGTTCATCGTGTAGAGAAATTTTTATCAGCATGTATTCAAAAAAAGTT
>NW_021217932.1:0-1870 GCF_002162155.2 Triticum dicoccoides
AACTCTCTTATCTGTGATCTCCCAGCCACTGTGCACCCTTGAGGCCGGCAGTCCACCAAGTGCGCAGCTCGAGTACAATTTGATCACAAATATTCAGAAAGGGGAAAAATGTATGGTTGAAGATGCGATCATTTCGTTCCTTCCAAATGCCCCACCAAATAGCCATCACCAGCGAGGAGAAGGCCTGCTTCCTCTGCTTAGGGATTTTTCCAGAGACAACAGACACCAGTCAAGCAAGGAAGGAACGCTGACATTCGGTCTAGCATCAAATGGAAACTGAAATTTTGTCAGGCAGAAACCCCAAACACCAGCTGTGAATGGGCAATCAGCAAAGAGGTGGTGAGCGGATTCGAGGCCAATTCTGCAGAGGGGGCAGACCGGGTCATGGGGCCATTTTCTCCTTGCAAGGTTGTCAGCCGTAAGACACTTTCCTTGCACAGCCAGCCAAGCAAACATCTTTATTTTTGGGGGGATTTTGATCTGCCAAATGATGTTCAAGAAAGGAGAGCTGACTCTGCCATAAAATTGTAAGTGGTATGCAGATTGTGTGCAATAAGTTCCATTCGCAGTCCATTTCCAACAAATTTCATCTTCCAATTCAGAGATGTTGAAGCTTTGTAAGCTGTGCCATAAGTCAACAAATTCTCTTAGAACAGCCTCATCAGGGTTGCGCTTGATGAGCCAAATCCAGAGATTATCCGTGAGACATTCAGAGACAGTGATCTGGCGCCTATTACAATGCTTGTAAAGTAACCGGAAGGAAACCGAGGGGATCTCACCATGCAGCCAATGGTCATGCCAAAAACTGAAGGATTTTCCATTCCCAATCTTGATTGAAGTACTAGCCACAAAAATGGCCTTAACCTCCTTGTTCACTGGCAGTGTTAACCCATGCCAAGATTTATCACCACCAGTGGCGTTCTGCCAGAGCCACCTAACTCTCAGTGCCCTTCCTTGACAAATCAGATCAGGTATGCCTAGCCCACCAAGCTCAAGAGGAGAGCAAACATGAGACCATTTGATCAAGCATTTTCCACCACTAACTGAACCTGACCCGGCCCAAAGAAAGGCCCTTCTCATCTTGTCGATTTGTTTAATAAACCATTTTGGCTGCTTAACGCCAATAAGTTGAAAAATAGGCATTGCAGAGAGCACGAATCTGACCAGAACAGTACGACCAGCCAAAGTAATCCATCGAGCTTTCCATGCGGCTAACTTCTTGGCAATCTTGTCAAGCAAACCTTGGAAGAAAATTCTCTTGAGCCTCTTGTCCGAAAGTGGCATACCCAAGTAGGTGCAGGGTAAAGAATCAATTTGGCATCCAAGGGAGTTTTGAATGATGGTAAGGTCAATACCTTCGCACCTAATAGGCAAAATTTAACTTTTGGCCATGTTGGTGACCAAACCAGAGGCTCTACCAAATAAGTCCAGAACACTAGCAATAGAAGAAATGTCTTGGTTGTCAGGCTTGGAGAAAATGACAACATCATCAGCGTAAATGGAAGCTCTATGCTTGATGATCTGGTTACCAATAGGCGACAAAATGCCGTGCACTTGTGCTTGATCCATTAGTCTGCCAAGACAATCCATGACAAGCACAAACAGGAGGGGGGATAAAGGGTCACCCTGCCTGAGGCCACAACGGTGCATGATTTGTTCCGTGGTGCAAGAGTTCACCAAGATCCTGGTGGATGACGAGAGAAAAAGGCAAGAAATCCAGTCCCTCCATTTTTGACTAAACCCCCTAAATCTCATAAGGTTGAGCAGGAACTCCCAAGAAACAGAGTCAAAAGCTTTTGATATGTCCAACTTTAACATCACAGCAGGAATCTTCTTCTGTCGAAGTGTTTTAGCCAAAGCCTGAACATAT
>NW_021217933.1:0-1039 GCF_002162155.2 Triticum dicoccoides
TTTAGGATCACGCGAGTATCTTGGTTTTGTTCCGATGATTTTGTGACGAGAACATTGTTCTTGGTGCCTCCTGTCTTTAGGGGTTGTGGCAGTGTCCCGGGGAGTTGAGCTCCGAGGTGTTGTCGTCACAATTTTATCGTTGCAATTCTGGTATACTTGAGATTTGTGCGCGACATCGAAAATCTCTTTTATGCAGTTCGTTGGTGAGATAACCTCGACGCCACCCAGTACTGGGGCGGGAGTTCGGGAGTATCGCCATAACTTGTATAACGGATGCTTTTCGAAGGTTGAGATAGATGGTTTCCGAAGTTTTCCTGGTTATGTGTTGAAGGATGGATACAGCTGGATGTAGGATTTGCTAGTTTGGGTGAGATATTGTGCTTCCCCTGTATCCCCAACACCTGATTGCATAACCGGAAAGGTTCGGGAGTTTCATAGGTGGGAATTCTAGTAGCTCTAGTTCTTCTTCCGGATATTGGTTTGAGATTGGGATTTCTTACTGATTATTCGTTCTTGATCCGTACCTTGTTGAATTATTTCTCTACCTTAATTCTACGTGGCTTCTCAATTTATGGATATGTGACCACTTGAAGAGGAATGCATTCGTTCATTTTGTTCGGATGTGAAGACTATTTGTTGCAATTTTCATTCCGTTGGATTCAGCTTCTATATTGTTGTCTATCAATGTGCTAATGGTGGTCAACCTGTTCAGGATGGCTCCTCCAACGCGCACGACTCCGAATCCTGATCCGCCTCCACCTCCGCCTCCTCCGGAAGCATGGCAAGCTGTGATGGCCGCTACTAATGCAAACACACAGTTGATCATGCAAATTCTCCAAGAGCGCAATCAAGGCAGTCAAGGGAATCAAGGCCATAATCAGCACCACTTTGCTACACTGAACCAGTTCCTTGCTAATGGCCCAAAGACGTTCAGCGGTTGTGTTGAGGCTACCGATGCTGACGATTGGCTAGTGGATCTGGGCAAGCATTTTGAATGCAGCAACGTCAGGCCTGAAGATTTCGTCAAGTTCGCTTCTTT
>NW_021217934.1:0-2654 GCF_002162155.2 Triticum dicoccoides
TGCCTTGAGGAATTTGCGCTTGATCCAATTGTCATCTGTGTCCTTGCTCCCGTGATCTCGTAGTGAGACCGCAAGTTTGGTTACTCTCCGATAAAGCTCACGAGGTTCTTCATCTTCTTTCATTGCAAACTCATCGGCCTCATCTTGTACCACTTGATAGTATGAGCGTTGAATGCTTGCGCTTCCCCGATAGAGAGAGACAACACAATGCCATGCATCTTTGGCCAAGGCGAAGGGACGAAGATGAGGTAGGTCTTCAGGTGGAATTGCATCTTGGATGATGAAGAGAGCATTCTCATTGAATTGATTGTACGCGGCTTCTCGAGGAGTGAAGTTGCTTGAATCATGCGGATAGAAACCTTCTTCAATGATTCTCCAAAGGTTAGTGTTCACATGATTTAAATGACGTTTAAAGCGGTAAACCCAAGAATCAAAGTCCTCATTTTTTCACAATCTTAGGGGGGGGACCGGCATGATTCAAATGAGTAGAAGGAACCGGTCCACCATAAACAAGTGGTGGTTCCACATGAGCAAAAATGCCGGTGCCATTTTTACCACTAGAAGATGGAGCCTTTTCACTACTAGCTTCCCCCCTGTCGGGGATAACATCCGTCACCTTGTCGGTGGGATCACCCACTTTCAACAGTGCGGTGGAAAGTTTAAGCCCCTCAAGAAATTTAGTAAACATGCTTTCAACCTCGGTCATCATGGAGGTCTTCAATGTCTCTAAGGACACATTGAACTCCTCACGAGAGACTGAGGTTCCCCCATCGCCCGTAGACGAGATCGGATTCACACCGGAGTGTTCCTCCACACTGTCTACGGTATCAACCATAGTCTTTGGATGGTAAAGTCCTTAAAAAAGAGACGAGGCTCTGATACCAATTGAAAGGATCGATATGGTTGACTAGAGGGGGGGTGAATAGGCAACTACCAATTTTTTTACTTTTCTTTACCAAATTAAACTTTGCATCAAAGTAGGTTGTCTAGATGTGCAACTAGGTGAGCAACCTATATGATGCAATAACAACAAGCATACAAGCAAGCAAGAGAAGTAACACTAAAGAGCTTGCACAAGTAAAGGTAAGAGATAACCAAGAGTGGATCCGGTGAAGACGAGGATGTGTTACCGAAGTTCCTTCCTTTTGAGGGGAAGTACGTCTCCGTTAGAGCGGTGTGGAGGCACAATGCTCCCCAAGAAGCCACTAGGGCCACCGTATTCTCCTCACGCCCTCACACAATGCGAGATGTCGTGATTCCACTATTGGTGCCCTTGAAGGCGGTGACCGAACCTTTACAAACAAGGTTGGGGCAATCTCCACAACTTAATCGGAGGCTCCCAACAAAACCACGAAGCTTCACCACAATGGACTATGGCTCCGTGGTGACCTCAACCGTCTAAGGTGCTCAAACACCCAAGAGTAACAAGATCCACTAGGGATGAGTGGGGGAATCGAAAATCCCTTGGTGGAAGTGTAGATCGGGGCCTTCTCAACCACTCCCGAGCAAATCAACAAGTTTGATTGGCTAGAGAGATAGATCGGGCGAAAATGGAGCTTGGAGCATTTAATGGAGCTTGAGCAATAAATGGAGCTTGAGGAGGAAGAGGTAGGTCAAAGAGAAGAAGAGGACCCCCTTTTATAGCGGGGGCAACAATCCAACCGTTGCCCCTCACCAACCAGCCCCGCACAGGGCGGTACTACCGCGAAGAGGGGGCGGTACTACTGCTAGTTCAGCGGTACTACCGCACCATCCAGCGGCACTGCCACGCAGAGGAGACTAGTAGGGAATAGGACCCAACGCGGTACTACCGCGGTGGTAGGGGAGGTACTACCGCTCCTAAAACGGTACTACCGCCTCTACAACCGCAACTAGTGCCGCAAAACTCGACACGAGAAAAAGACCCCTCGAGTCGAGGCGGTAGGAGCCAGGCAGCCCAGCGGTACTACGGCAGTGGGGTCACCGGCGGTACTACCGCTGTGGAGCGGAACTGCCGCTTGTGACCCTTCGGCCATACTACCGCTGGTAGTGCGGTACTGCCACTGGGACACGGAAGAGAGAGAGAATCTCTCCAAGGAGCTGAGGAGGAGGCGGTGGTGCCAGGCACCCTAGCGGTACTACTGCTGTGGAGTCACGGGCGGTACTACCACTGTGGAGCGGTACTGCCGCTTGTTCCTCCTCAGCGGTACTACGGCTGGGTTGCGCGGTACTACCGCTGGGACCAAGACAGGACAAAGAAAAGTGGAGAGATCTCTACAATGGAATGGAAAAGCTCGGAGGATGGGAAGCTGATGTGTACATGTTGATTCCACCCATGCAATACCCTAGCGGACCCCCTCTTGATAGTACGGTGCCCTCTAGGCAACTAGTCCACCGAGAAAGAAACGAAAGAGCTACACCGTCTTGAAAGACACTCCGAAGGGAAGAAAACGTCTCGTGCCAGGGGTGAATCTGTGAACTATTCAAAGCACATGATTAGTCCGCAAACATGTTGTCATCAATCACCAAAACTACCTTGAGAGAGATACGCCGTAACACTAGTATTTATAACAATACCTCAGTATTTGATACTGGTTCAGTTACTAAGAGTAGTAACTCGAAATGGGAGTTGCAAAATAAACAGAGACTAGTTAAGGGCGAGGTGATGATGTGAG
>NW_021217935.1:0-2709 GCF_002162155.2 Triticum dicoccoides
TTTACTGTCACTGAAAATGCACAAGATCATCTATCAATCCGTTGTTATTTACTGTCACTCAAAATGCACAAGATGTGTTGCTTGCTGTACATATATAAGAAAGAAAGCTAGTACTGAACATGCACTGTCACTTCTTTGTACTATCACTTAAATAGATACTATTAAATTTTCTTTCAGATCATCTATAGTCAGATTGCAAAAGATTGTACTGTGTAAGCCAGTACTGAAGATAGCATATTCTCCTTCAGTTGGTCTACAGTCACATAGCAAAAAAATTCTACTTTGTAAGCCAGTACTGAACAAAATGAAATTGCTTACAAACACCCAGTACTGGACAAAATGAAGTTGCTTACAAACAAGAAGTAACATACAAAATTTTGAACTCCACAAACATTTCTAAATTATTCAATTTTCTGAACAACATACAAACATGTCTGAACATACCGGCACATCTTTCTCAACATACTGCCACATCTCTCTAAATCTTTCATAAGATCATGCCACATTACAGTACCAATTCATTTCATAACAAAAAAAGAAGAAAGCAACCACCAAACAGATTACAAGATGCTACCACATCTTTCTAAATCTTTCCAATTTCCTATGCATTTCTTCTTCTACTTCTGCTGCGTTCTTGAACTGCATCTCATGCACAAAAGACCTCATGCCCATCTCCACATCTACAGCCTTGTCCATGAGAGCTTCAACTTAGACTCAAGATTCTGCCAACTGTTTCTTCTCTGTTTTCAGATGATACACAATATCATGCAAGTCACCGACCAGCGAATTCAGAAATGGAGTATTTGGATCGTCATGCCACTCAAAGAACCTGCAGTCCACACCCTGACATTGCATTGAACTCAGCAAACAATGGAAAGACCTCCCAGCAAAATCAGCAAGAACACACCTTCGATTTCCGCAATTGTAGCACATGCGCGCTGGGTTCTTCACACTCCAGGAAATCCATCGGGGGGCTTCCACTCTGCAGCCGCGCAAGTTTTGGGGCTCGTAATGCAGCGGACCCTGCCGATATGGCACCGGCGATTGCGCCGCCGCCGCCGTATCAGCGGAATATGACGTGCGGCCGGCAGAGGAGCTCGCTGAGAAGCTTGCGGATGAGGTCATGGAGTGGAGCCGATTCAAGAGCACGACCGTGATTGGGATTTAGGGTTCGAACGAGATGGCAGAGAACTTGGGGAATTTTTGTCCGTGGCTGCTAGTTACAGCAAGAGCAGTGTATGCAGTGACACGCCAGCGCCAAGTAATCAACAAGTAAACGAAAACCACCTTGCAAAACCGCTTCTGATGTGACACTAAACCAGTCAGGGTTTGATTAAAACGGTTTTGACATTTTCAGGGTTAAAATCATACCAGAATTGACTTTGGGGGGTTATGGATACATTGAGATGGATTTGGGGGTGAAAACTATACTTCTTTCTTATATGAATGATACGCAACGGTCGGTGACTCTAAAAAAAGAATCATTTTTCTACTTACGGGTGGTATTGCTGGGTAATATTTTGCAACTTTAGAGGCAATTTTCATGACGTACCGCGAGAAGCAATATCTCCTTTATTATTAGAGATATAGATATAGATATAGATATAGATATAAATTACACAGTATAGAAAAAGAATAAATGTAGCACAATTAAGGCATCCTGTCCTGCGTGGCGTCTTATATAGAGAAGAAAGCGTCGCCATGTATACTGTACCAACACAACAGCAACGCCTAGCTAAGTGCAAAGCACAAACAGCAATGGCGAGCACGGCAACAACTGTAGCAATGGCTCTCGTCGTGCTCGCAGCCGTGTCCTCTGACGTCCTTCCCGTCGCTGACGCCGGCGCCGGCCTCATCTCCAGGACGTGCAAGAAGACCAAGACCCCCGCGATCTGCGTGGCCATGCTGCGCGCCGACTGAAGGACCGACGGCGCCATGAACCTGTACGGCCTCGCCAGCAACGCGCTGCTGATCGCCATCGACACTGTCTACAACAACACTAGGGTAATCGTCGACTTGCTGTTCGAGGGCAAAGAGGGCACGCCGGAGGAGGAAGCGCTGGCCGTTTGCAAGCAAGCCTATCTCGAAGCCGACAACGACCTTGAGCTCCAAGCGCGCCTTGCCCTCGACTTTTTGGACTATGCCGGCGCGTCCAAGGTCATCTTGCTCGCCAAGGACGCCGGTGATATGTGTGAGGACGCGTTCAAGGCGATCAAGAAGAAGTCCCCCCTGGCCGACTTGGATCGCCAGATGAGAGAGCGCTGTGGTGTCACCGCCGACCTCATGGATCTGCTTGCCTCCAAGCGATCGGAATAATTCTTGGCTCGTTTTTCTATGCATGTTGCTGTCAATAAATAAACGGTTGTGTCTGGACATGTTATGGTGATAAACTGATAATGCAGCGAAACACCTCTTCCCTCAAGTTCTTCTTTTTCTTTTTGCGAGAAGATCTACTCCTGTCTTGGGCTATGAGCAATTGGCTAAGTTTAGCCTTCATGATAAGGCAGCGCCCACATGACAGACAACCCAGTTAAGAGCGGTAGTAGCTAGCAGCACGCATCACAGCAACGATGACTATCCCATTTCTGACCGCACCTCCCTCTCGGCGTCCACTCCCCGGGCACCACTCGGCAGATAAACCTGGTGTATTTAGGGAATTTCTAATCGATCCCCTAAAAATAGTGGAGTATCCGGTGGAGTAAACTCGTA
>NW_021217936.1:0-1677 GCF_002162155.2 Triticum dicoccoides
AAGCTTAAAGATGGCGGTCAAACTTGTGGCGCACAACCTGCATTCTATGATCTGCCCACTGACTACTCGCCGGTAAATTGGTTCTCTTTCTGTAAGCATCACAATGTCAGAAAGTTGCAGACTTCTGTAGTGACAGTGATGATAATGCTAGGCGTGCAATCTTTCAGGTACAAATGATGCCTGCGTGGTGCTCTCACTCGCACAGTGGCACTGTAACCATTGACCTGCTACATGGATCACACACATCCTCGTCAGCTTATACCGACATATCGACGTGCTGGAGCAAGCTCAGACCGAGTTTGCAGGTGCGGCCGTGCAAGTTGCTGGTCCTGGTTCGCTTGACTAGACGACAATCCTATCAGTTTCTCACCATCGAGTTGATCAGATTATATTTCCTGTAACTCCAACTGCTGCTAGTCCACGGAATGGTCTACTGTTTTTCCCAGAATCACCGTGGCATGTCTGTTTTCTAGCTACTGCATGTATTCTCTGTTTTTTCTCTCTGGTACTGTATTTGTACTCTGCTCTGTAAAGGAAGCTTCAAGCTTGTATGGGCATGCAAGAGTTCGATAAACTAAATTTCATGAAATAGGCCTGCTATGACTGCTCTATCTTCCATTCATATGTATGCATCACATTGATTTTGCGATACCAATTCTACTTTACAAACTGTGTATTTCTTAGCACAAGGTCTTGGGTCAGTATATTGAAATCTTAATTTCTGAATCCCCAATTTCTCTTGTCGACAATCTCAAAACCAGAGATTCATTTGGTACTAACATTCTTCTGTCTGCAAGAACATCTTTTGCATAATTGTTGTGACCATTTTGCTAGGAACACCCTGGAAATTCAAAAGAAAAAAAAAGAACTCACTGCTAGGAAGCCGCAAGTCCGCACACATTGAAAGTTATATGCTATATTGTACTCCCTCCGTTTCCAAATGTAAGTCTTTTTAGAGATTCCAACTAGTGACTATATACGGAGTAAAATGAGTGAATCTATACTCTAAAATATGTCTACATACATTCATATGTTGTAGTCCATTTGAAATGTCTAAAAAAACTTATATTTAGGAACGGAGGGAGTACTTGTTAACTATCGCCGACTGTAGATTAGTTCTTAGTGCCTTCCAAAAGGGGTCTTGCAAAGATTGGACTATTTTAGGTCCAGATTCTTTTGGCAAGGAGATGGTGAAAAGAAAAACTACCGGCTGACCAAATGGAGCGTGGTTTGTAGGCCGAAAGACCAAGGTGGCTTGGAATTCATGACCTGTAGGTCAAGAATGAGGCCCTACTTAGTAAATGGTTGTTCAAACTTTTTACTGAGGATGGTGCTTGGCAAACCATGCTGCGTAACAAGTATCTAGGTCAAAAGGCCACTACTAGAAAAATGGCTATAGATGAGATGGACACTAATGGCGCACTGTACATGTGGTGCGTCATTACTAAATACTAATGGTGCACCATGTGTTGGTGCGCCATTAGTAAAAAAAATTAATTTTTTTCAAAACTACTAATGGCGCACCGTGGGAGTGGTGCGCCATTACTAGTTGACATAGTAATGGCGCACCACACCCACCGTGCGCCATTAGTAGTTTTGAAAAAAAAATTGTTACTTATGTAACTAGTAATGGTGCACTGTCCACAGGTGCGCCATTACTAAGTTTTTTTCAAAAAA
>NW_021217937.1:0-1004 GCF_002162155.2 Triticum dicoccoides
GCTGTACTTGCCGATCTGACAGGAGGAGGAGGAGGAAGACGCCTCTGGTTGGTACACTTGTTGGCATAGTGACCCTTCTGTTGGCACTTGTTGCACGTGACCTCTGAAAGCGGACGGTGATACGGAGCACTCGATCTTGGAGCTTGAGACGAAGCCTTGTTCTGAAAGCCTGGGTTGGGTGGGTGGGAGAAACCACCGCCACCTTTGCTCTTCTGCTGATACGGCTGACGGAACGGAGGAGGAGGAAGCCAATACTTCTGCTGCTTGACCACTTGAGTAGAGGAAGACGGAGTAGCATCTCTGGCACGCTTCCTGGAAGCATCACATCTCATCTGAGCAGCCTCTTGCTTCAGTGCCATGTTGTAGAACTCATCGTATCTCAACGGCTCAAAGAGGACAAGAGCGAGCTGAATTTCCTCATGAAGACCACCCCTGAACTGATAGATCATGCTCTTCTCATCAGGAACATCCTGCTTGGCAAAACGGGCGAGCTTCTGGAACAACTTGTTGTAGTCATAGACAGACAAAGAGCCTTGCTTCAGATTGCGGAATTCCTGACGCTTACTCTCAACCACACTTTGAGGGATGTGATGAGCGCGGAAATCTTGACGAAAATCGTCCCAAGTGATAACACGTCCACCTCTGGAATCCTTGTACTGCTGGAACCACTCTGCAGCCTGATCTTTGAGCTGGAAAGAAGCGAACTTGACGAAATCTTCAGGCCTGACGTTGCTGCATTCAAAATGCTTGCCCAGATCCACTAGCCAATCGTCAGCGTCGGTAGCCTCAACACAACTGCTGAACGTCTTTGGGCCATTTGCGAGGAACTGGTTCAGAGTAGCAAAGTGGTGCTGATTATGGCCTTGATTCCCTTGACTGCCTTGATTGCGCTCTTGGAGGATTTGCATGATCAACTGTGTGTTTGCATTAGTAGCGGCCATCACAGCTTGCCATGCTTCCGGAGGAGGCGGAGGTGGAGGCGGATTAGGATTCGGAGTCGTGCG
>NW_021217938.1:0-915 GCF_002162155.2 Triticum dicoccoides
CGGGGCCGAAGCTCGGAGATGATGACGATGGCGGCTGCTCGGGGCCCTTCCGGTCACGTGGCTCGGTGAGGGGGTTGGCGACGAGGTGCAGGAGCTCGGGAGCACGCCGGAGAGGGGAGGGGGTGGCCGTGGTCATGGCTACGGCGAGCGGCGCTCCCAGGTGCGTTTGGTGACGAGAGGGAGGGAGAACAGAGGAGGAGGAGGGGGTCCAGAGAGAGAGAGACGGTCGAGGGGGGTCGAGGCCGTCTCCGTGGCGTCGCGAGGGGGTCGGGGAGGCTGCCACGGCGAAGCAGGAGGTGGCCGGCGCTCTTCGGGCGCGCGCCACGCCTCGCCTCTGCCTACTGGCAGAGGAAGAAGAGGACAAGGGGGGGGGGGAAAGGAGGTGGGCTGGGCCTGCGCAGGTGGGCTGCACAGTGTTGGGCTGTGGGTGGCTGCCAGGTAAGGTCCAGGTAAATTCTGTTTTATATTTTTCTTTTGTTTTT
The DNA here is from genome assembly GCF_002162155.2 of Triticum dicoccoides. Taxonomy (NCBI): domain Eukaryota; kingdom Viridiplantae; phylum Streptophyta; class Magnoliopsida; order Poales; family Poaceae; genus Triticum; species Triticum dicoccoides. The sequence goes on from NW_021217938.1 coordinate 483, forward strand.
GTTTTATTTAAATTATTTTGCCACTGTTTTGAATTTTAAAATAATTCAAACAATGCCAAAACTCCACTGAATATTTTATATTGCTAGATGGACTTTTCCAAAAGCTTATAAAATATTTCAGGGATATTTGAAATTATATTCTAATTATATGAATATAATTCAAATTCAAATAGCTAATGAATTAAATCCAACGTCCCAAAAATAAATCCTTAAAAATGTTCAATATTTTAGTTGGGACCAGAACCCTTACCAAAAATTATCAAACATTTAAAAAGGCATTTTTGGAGCAATGAATGAGATTTCTAGGGTTTTTGCCCCTCTTTTATTTAAGTTTTTGAGGCTTCCAAAATTCCTCAGTTCAGGTTTCAAAAATTTAAACATGATGCACACATGGAGCTAGCCTAGAGCACTACCAGCAGCTAGGGATGTGACA
>NW_021217939.1:0-680 GCF_002162155.2 Triticum dicoccoides
TCACGTAAGCGTACGTGTAAGGTTGGTCCGGGCCGCTTCATCCCACAATACCGTTGAGCAAGAAAAGACTAGTAGAGGCAAGTAAGATGACAAAATCCACGCCCACAACAAAATTGTGTTCTACTCGTGCAAAGAGAACTACGCATAGACCTAGCTCATGATGCCACTGTTGGGGAACGTTGCAGAAAATTAAAAATTTTCCTACGGTTTCACCAAGATCCATCTATGAGTTCATCTAAGCAACGAGTCAAGGGAGAGAGTTTGCATCTACATACCACTTGTAGATCGCGTGCGGAAGCTTGCAAGGTGATGATGGAGTCGTACTCGACGTGATTCGAATCACCGATGACCAAGTGCTGAACGGACAGCACCTCCGCGTTCAACACACGTACGGGACGGGAGACGTCTCCTCCTTCTTGATCCAGCAAGGGGAAAGGAGAGGTTGAGGAAGACAGCTCCACTGGCAGCACGATGGCGTGGTGATGGTGGAGAGGCAGTACTCCGACAGGGCTTCGCCAAGCACACAACGGAGGAGGAGAGGTGTTGGGGAGGGGAGGGCTGCGCCTTGGAGGGTGGTCTGGCTGCCCTCCCCTCACCCCTCTATTTATAGGGGGAAGGGAGAAGGGGGCCGGCCCCCTAGAACCCATCTAGGGGGGGTGCGGCGGCCAAGGGGAGAGGGG
>NW_021217940.1:0-881 GCF_002162155.2 Triticum dicoccoides
ACCATATTATAAGCCTTCCCAGCTCCACATACATCTACGTCGTGCGTTTGACTCTCCCTGGTAATCGCTCTATCCAAGCTTTGAGAGTTTTTGACTACAACGGTTGCCGATCACCGCCTACTGCTGGGTAAGAACTGGTAAGAATTTGAGATTTGCTTGACGGATTTGTGACACCCACCACCACCACTTGTTCGTAGTCTGTAGGATCATATTCTTGTGTGTTTCTATTGCTGCTAACCATGCCAGGATCACAAGCCGACGAGATTGACTGGGAGAATTTATCGAACAAGGAGCTTCATGATAAGTTTCAGCAAATGATGACTGAACAGGTGCAAGATGTGCTGAACAATTTTGAAGAGGCCATGGAGAAGATCACTGGCCTTGAGAAGACGTTCGAAACAAAGCTCGATAACAAGTTTAATGAATTGCTCGCGCGTCTTCCACCACCACCACCCGCTGCACCTAACGCATGATAGAGGCAAGGGTGTCCCGTCTTTCGATGAGATGATGGATATCGCTTTGGTGGAAGCCGACTTTGACGATCCGACTACGAACGTGCGAGGACGTCGCGCCTTAGCAATCGCTAAACCAACTCCGAGAGGTTATTGACCACGCCGGAGCACGATCAACCTGACCACGAGGGTCTGTTTCCTGCGAGCAAACGAAGAACAAGCAAGAAACTAAGATTGCAATCTGGATATTGCGAATATAAGATGAAAGCTTTATTGATCAAGGTGGGGTTCTGTGACGCCTTTGTCTGGTCGTTGAACACAAACGAAGTACGCGAAGTTGCAGCTATGGCGAACTTTTAATCTAAACAAAACCCAAAGTCTAAACGATGCCCTAAGGGCTGTATATATGGAGGAAGAGGGGGGAATTTC
>NW_021217941.1:0-777 GCF_002162155.2 Triticum dicoccoides
ACCATCTCTACTCTTTCGCACATGCTATGCGGGTGAAATGATGATACTATGGCAAGTTTCAACATTTTCACAGTTCATTTTGTAGTGATTTTCAATTTCACGGTCATTTAGCTCTCTAAACAATTAGGTAAATGACTGAAAAACAGCAAATGATGTTAGAACATGTTGGAAATTTATGACGTCGCTTTGAATGATGCATACTGAACACACAAGAAGTCCGGAGTTCAAATAAGTTTAAAAAACATTGAAGTGCCCATGTAACATATGAGTTCTCGTCCGAAACCCTGATACTCTGAAAGAGATTATGCAGTTTGTACACGAAGTGGGTCCAGTTTTTGCCGTGACCCTCTCTACTCTTTCGCACATGCTATGTGGGTCAATTGATGATACCATGCCAAGTTTCAATATTTTCACAGTTCATTTTGTAGTGATTTTCAATTTCACGGTCATTTAGCTCTCTAAACAATTAGGTATAAAAACAGCAAATGCTGTCAGAACATGTTGGAAATTGATGACGTCGCTTTGAATGCTGCATACTGAACACACAAGAAGTCCAGAGTTTCAATAATTTTAAAAAACATTGAAATGCCCATGTACCAGATGAGTTCTCGTCCGAAACCCTGATGCTCCAAAAGAGATTGTCTAGTTTGTACAGGAAGTGCGTCCAGTTTTTTCTGTGACCCTCTCTACTCTTTCGCACATGCTATGTTGGTGAAATGATGATACCATGCCAAGTTTCAAAAATTTCATAGTTCATTTTGTAGTGATTTTCAATTT
>NW_021217942.1:0-1165 GCF_002162155.2 Triticum dicoccoides
CATGAATAATAAACATTCATCATGAAATAAGGAAATAAATAATAACTTTATTATTGCCTCTAGGGCATATTTCCTTCAGTCTCCCACTTGCACTAGAGTCAATAATCTAGATCACATCACCATGTGATTAACATCGATAGTTCACATCATCATGTGATTAACACCCATAGTTCACATCGTCATGTGACCAACACCCAAAGGGTTTACTAGATTCGGTAATCTAGTTCACATCGCTATGTGATTAACACCCAAAGAGTACTAAGGTGTGATCATGTTTTGCTTGTGAGAGAATCTTAGTCAACGGGCCTGCCAAATTCAGATCCGTATGTATTTTGCAAAATTCTATGTCTACAATGCTCTGCACGGAGCTACTCTAGCTAATTGCTCCCACTTTCAATATGTATCCAGATTGAGACTTAGAATCATCTGGATCAGTGTCAAAAACTTGCATCGACGTAACCGTTTACGATGAACCCTTTTGTCACGTCCATAATCGAGAAACATATCCTTATTTTACTAAGGATAATTCTGACCGCTGTCCAGTGATCTACTCCTAGATCACTATTGTACTCCCTTGCCAAATTAGTGCAGGGTATACAATAGATCTGGTATACAACATGACATACTTTATAGAACCTATGGCCAAGGCATAGGGAATGACTTTCATTCTCTTTCTATCTTCTGCCGTGGTCGGGCTTTGAGTCTTACTCAACTTCACACCTTGTAATATAGGCAAGAACTCTTTCTTTGACCGCTCCATTTTGAACTACTTCAAAATATTGTCAAGGTATGTACTCATTGAAAAAACTTATCAAACGTCTTGATCTATCTCTATAGATCTTGAAGCTCAATATGTAAGCAGCTTCACCGAAGTCTTTCTTTTGAAAAACTCCTTTCAAACACTCCTTTATGCTTTACAGAATAATTCTACATTATTTCCGATCAACAATATGTCAATCACATATACTTATCAGAAATGTTGTAGTGCTCCCACTCACTTTTCTTGTAAATACAGGCTTCACCGCAAGTCTGTATAAAACTATATGCTTTGATCAACTCATCAAAGCGTATATTCCAACTCCGAGATGCTTGCACCAGTCCATAGATGGATCGCTGGAGCTTGCACATTTTGTTAGCACCTTTCGGATTTGACAAAACCTTCTAG
>NW_021217943.1:0-1312 GCF_002162155.2 Triticum dicoccoides
CCTTATCTCCAGCAAGTTTATATTTAGCATTCATACGCTCAATGTTTTCCTTAGTTAACTCATGCATTTTTAAAATCAATTCAGCACGTTGTTTAGCATCAAAATTAACCTTCTCCGAAGATGGAAGAGGCAACAAATCAATAGGTGCACGAGGTAGGAAACCATACACAACTTCAAAAGGGCACATCTTAGTAGTAGAATGCAATGAACGATTATAAGCAAATTCAATATGAGGCAAGCATTCCTCCCACATTTTCTTATTATTCTTCAAAACAGCCCTAAGCATAGTAGACAACGTTCTATTGACTACTTCAGTTTGTCCATCAGTTTGGGGGTGACAAGTAGTACTAAAAAGCAGTTTAGTCCCCAACTTAGCCCATAAACATATCCAAAAGTGGCTAAGAAATTTAGTATCACGATCTGAAACAATAGTATTTGGCACACCATGCAAGCAAATAATTTCACGAAAGAACAAATCAGCAACATTAACAGCATCATCGCTTTTATGACATGGTATAAAGTGTGCCATTTTCGAGAATCTATCCACGACAACAAATATGCTATCCCTCCCCTTCTTTGTTCGAGGTAAACCTAAAACAAAGTCCATAGATATATCCTCCCAAGGAACACTAGGTACAGGCAAAGGCATATATAAACCATGAGGATTGAGTCGTGGCTTAGCTTTTTGACATGTAGTGCAACGAGCAATAAAACGCTCAACATCCCGTCTCATCTTTGGCCAAAAGAAATGTGTAGCAAGTACGTCCTCCGTCTTCTTCACGCCAAAGTGTCCCATTAATCCTCCTCCATGCGCCTCCTGCAAGAACAAAAGACGAATGGAGCTAGCTGGAATGCATAGCTTGTTAGCACGAAACACAAACCCATCGTTAACAACAAACTTGTTCCACATTCTTCCTTCTTTACAATTCTGCATTACATCTTTAAAATCAGCATCATGCACATATTGATCTTTGATGGTCTCCAAACCAAATATTTTGAAGTCAAGTTGTGAAAGCATAGTATAGCGACGAGACAATGCATCAGCAATAACATTTTCTTTTCCCTTCTTGTGTTTAATGACATAAGGGAAAGTCTCAATGAATTCAACCCATTTAGCATGTCTACGATTCAATTTAGCTTGACTTTTAATATGTTTCAAAGATTCATGATCAGAATGTATAACAAATTCTTTGGGCCATAAATAATGTTGCCATGTTTCTAAAGTCCGAACAAGAGCATATAATTCTTTATCATAAGTAGAATAATTCAGACTAGGCCCACTCAATTTTTCAGAAAAGTATGCAACAGGTTT
>NW_021217944.1:0-1127 GCF_002162155.2 Triticum dicoccoides
TTTTTTTTGTTTTTACTTTAGTTATTTGTTTTAAATTAATCAAACTATCAAATTTTATGAGATTTTTGTTGGTGTCAGTTTCCCATTATCAAACACGCAACTACAAATGCCATCATGCCCTGCAACTGTATGTCTTCAACGCAGCTACGATTGAGGGGCGGAAGTGTTTTGTTAGAGGACACTTGCATGTCTCTTATTAGATACACAACTCCAAGCGTTACCCCTCACTACAACTACATGTGTTTTAACAAGACTATTTTGTGTGTAGGGACAGAAATGTTTGTCATTGAAGTTATTTTAACTAGATTTACTAAATCCTTTCAAAAAACTGCATTTACTAAATATTATCTAGATGAGATTTTATGAATTATTTTAAATTCATGGTTTTTATTATATTTTCTATTTTAAACTTTTCATTTGTCTTTGTTTTTTGTGGGTGTAACTAAATGTATTTTTCAAAATCATCCATGAGATAAAAGGAGTGCTAAATGTTCCTAATGAGACTCTGAATCAAAAGTACTTTTAGGTATTTGAAGAATAATTCTTTAGGTATTTGAAGGACAAATTATGGAGCAAGATCCAAGGATGGATTGAGAACACTTTGTCAATTGCATGGAAAGAAGTTTTTATCAAAGCGATTGCGCAAGCCATACCTATTTATTCCATGTCATGTTTTAAACTACCTAGAGGAACGTGTGAGCACCTCAAATGCTCATAAGGAAATTTTGGTGGGCGAGCAAGAATGGGCAACGCAAGCCACACTATGTGTCCTGGAAAAAGATGACACAACCAAAAGCTATGGGAGGGGGGGTTGGATTGAAAGATATTGACCTTTTTAAGCTGGCTGTGATGGCCAGAGAAGCATGGCGCTTATTGAAAAATCCCGAGTCCCTTAGTGCTCGCATCTTAAAAAGTGTCTACTTCCCAAGCTCATCAATTTTGGAGGCCACATTGGTCTCTCATCAAAGTAAAATATGGAGAGCTATTGTTGAGGGACACGACACACTCAAGCACGGAATAAAAAAGAGAATTGGCAATGGGGAAATTATGAGAATATGGTCTAAAAGTTGGCTGCCTAGGGAAGATATGCTGCGTCCATATAGCTGCTTGGTGACAAACCCGCCAAC
>NW_021217945.1:0-1499 GCF_002162155.2 Triticum dicoccoides
GATGATTTGTCTTATCATCGGCCAGTTTATTGCCTCCCCTCCAACACAAACATGATCGTGTTTTGTGTTATACCTTGAGTTCCTTGCTATCCAGCGTTTGTTCTTCTTTACCTTGGAGTATTACCATCTTTTATGTCAAGAATGTTGTGAGAATTTCACCACCTCTTAAGAATTCTTGGTATAGTAATACTTCTTGCCATCTCCGCTCATTCCTGGGTCCCCGTGTTGATTTTAACCGGGATACCAACACGTGAACCGTGCTGCTTGGATTTTGTACTTCTAGCAACCCTATTGCTTTGAAGTGAATGGGCGATAATTTCATTCTAAGTCTTTCGATAATTGAATCACCATTCTAAACATTGATCATGCTACCTAAGTCCATATTATGGGTGCATCTTTCAACCAATGTTTACTTGTGTAGGTTTTCCTCGAGCATGCATCATTATAACTTTTGATCTGGCAAATGGTATCTCCTTGTTTACATAATTGTGGAAATCCATCCGTTTGGAATTCTCGATGAATTGTCGCTGAGCCCATCAGCCACCCCCTCATCCTCTCCTTGGTTTAATGATGATGAATCCTCGTCTTCGAACTCACTTCCATAGTCATTTCCCGAGAATATTACATTGTCATCTCGTCAGTTGGTGTTGAACCTTTTCTTCTCAAGCATCCTGAGCCCGAGGTATCCTAACACTAATCAGATATGAATCCCGGTCAGATATGATGGTTGGGACACATTTTCCAAGAGTTATAACGTTGGTCTTTTTTTTCTGACTCGACAAGGTGATGTCATGCCTAGCACACCTGACCGGAGGACCTATTGTTATAATTTTCCTTTTAGCAATGCTATCCATTCTTCCATGAGGAAATTGTAAGACTTATTCTACAAGCTGTTCCTGATGGATCCTTCGAGTATCCAAAGTCTAATCTTTACCCAGTGACCATGTCAATGCTATCTCGAAGCATGTCTGTGATACTCTGATTTTCAACAAGAACATTTGAAGCCCGATGCTAAATGTTTCTTGCTCAGTTATCCAAACACCGTTGTATGGGTAATGTCATGAAATTTTTCTCTCCTTACCTAAAGGGTTTTCTACATTATATCCTGTCATGGATGTCATGCTCTGCTTATCATTGGGAAGGATATACCCCTGAGATATCTGGTAATCATATTTTCCTTTCCATTATTTGGTTTAACCTTTCTGGTGATCATTATGGTCTAAGCAGTATTAATTTCCTGCTTATGTAAACCCCTCGTGTACAATTTTGTCAGTAAGACCCTATTGCTTTTGTTGATAGCATTCCGGTAACCACCGATGGACGAGAACTTTGCCTATTTGTCCGCCTCGTTCAACGAGCAGGAAAATGGTTCTCTTCGTCCCTCGCCCTTGGTATCGATGTTGTTGCCGACATAACTGATAGGCTATCCTCTGGCATGCCTCGCTTACATGATCGTGTAAGACGTCATCACCTTCCTACTTTTAACCCACATGGTGGGC
>NW_021217946.1:0-1359 GCF_002162155.2 Triticum dicoccoides
ATCATCCGGTATAACCCTACATGCTGTTTGTGGCTAGGTCTCATTATGATCATGAGAGAGTCGCCGCAGTAAGCCGGCTCTCCCTTTGTGTCTAGCCCTAGATATTGTTTCTTGTCCTCCTCCCTCTTTGGGGAGCCCTTCCCCTCCTTATATATGTTGGAGGGGCGGTTTACATGACTAGTCCTAGTTGGATTAGGATTACACTATTACAAGTGGAGTCCTAGTCTTGCTTCCTTTGTAGGAGAATATTCCTTGTGCTTTCCTCATAAACCGGCCCACCATAACATGAACCGGCCTTCCGTAAACCGCCTTCTGGGCCACCGGGTTTTGTCGTTCCTCTGACCCACACGCCGGGTCACCCATGAGACTCCAGGCTCGGGTGGGTCACTTAGTGAGTCGTCCAGTCCGGCCGGGTTATACTTTCGGCCGGGTTACGCCACGGGGTATATCCCCGACAGGATGGCCTCAGATTGGTCTGATGCCTTGCACTGACCTGTAGTAACACGTAGAAGCAGGTATTCACCGTGCCCTACCCTCTCTCGGTGCCTGTCAACGCCGTAGACCGCCGGGGCCACCGGATGACCTCTTGGCCGGGAAGCCACACGAGGGGGGTTCCGGCAGCCACCCCAACATGCGTTTATTATAATGTTCCCAAATTAGACACAAAGGTGCATCTTAACATTACAAACAATGTTGCTAAATAGAGTTTCCTTTTTTGTGCAAAAAAATCAATTTTCATTTTCTAAGTGTCAAAACTGGGTGTTTTTTTGTGAAGCAACTACAAAAATGAGGGTGCAAAATGGCACCACCATAATTATCACAGTAAGTAGACCATATTTAATGCACAATTCCCAAGTTTTATGGATTTTCTAGTTTTCTAGCTACTTTCGCATATTTAAATGACTTTATGTCAATTTCCCGAAAGTAATTCAAAATTGAACTTTAAGTGTGTGATATCTCAGTCATAAAAAATAGCAAAAAATATTTCTAGATACACAATTAGTCATTATATGGGAGAACCACTTAGAGTTTTGTGAGATTCAACCCCTTGTGATGAATAGCCATGTTGAAAATTTGACCACGTGTTGGAAAAAATGAAAGAAAAAGAATACAAGTTTAAAAAATGCAATCCTTTCGCATGGAGTCCTTTTATGTGTACTAGTTGCGAGAAAAAAAAATACCAAACCTTCAATATAATAAATTTTAAATAAAAATCATTCACAAAACAGGCTATCGTGTATGAACATTCATGGCTTTCAAGTTAAAGGACCAAGGTGATGGTCATATTCATTCCATAGTTTATTAAAATGTACCCAAATTGGACAGATAGGTGCATCTTGACATTAGAAACAATGTTGC
>NW_021217947.1:0-703 GCF_002162155.2 Triticum dicoccoides
AACGTCATCAACTTTCAACCCTTTCTGGCATCATTTCCTATTTTTCATCCATTTACTGATTTTTTTAGAGCTAAATGACCGTGAAATTGAAAAGCACTACAAAATGAACTCTGAAAAGTTTGAAACCTGGCATGGTATCATCATTTCACCCACATAGCATATGCAAAATAGTAGAGAGGGTTACGGCGAAAACTGGATGCACTTCGTGTACAAACTAGACAATCTCTTTCGAAGTATGAGGGTTTCGGACGAAAAAACTCATCTGTTACACCGACACTTCATTTTTTAAACTTATTACAACTCCAGACTTCTTTTGCGTTCAGTATGCACCATTCAAGGCCAAATCATCAACTTTCAACCCTTTCTGGGATCATTTGCTATTTTTCATACATCTACTGATTTGTTGTGAGAGCTAAATGACCATGAAATTGAAAGGCACTACAAAATGAACTTTGAAAAGGTTGAAACTTGGCATGGTATCATCATTTCGCCCACATAGCATGTGCAAAAAAGTAAACAGGGTTACGGGGAATACTGGATGCACTTCGTGTACAAACTAGACAATCTCTTTCGAAGTATGAGGGTTTCAGACGAAAAAACTCATCTGTTACACCGACACTTCATTTTTTAAACTTATTACAACTCCGGACTTCTTTTGCGTTCAGTATGCACCATTCAAGGCCAAATCATCAACTTTCAACCC
>NW_021217948.1:0-2319 GCF_002162155.2 Triticum dicoccoides
GCCAATCCGGTCCTGGTACTAAAGAAGAACAAGCAGTGGAGAATGTGTATTGACTACACGAGCCTCAACAAGGCCTGCCCCAAGGACCCATTTGCTCTACCAAGAATTGACCAGGTGATAGACTCCACAGCCGAATGCGAGTTGTTGAGTTTCTTGGATGCATACTCAGGATACCACCAGATCAAGCTGAACCTGGCTGACAGATTGAAGACCGCCTTCATCACGCCGTTTGGAGCATTCTGCTACCTCACCATGACGTTCGGCTTGAGGAATGCCGGCGCCACCTTTCAGCGTTGCATGGATAAGTGCCTCCTCAAGCAGCTCGGCAGGAACACCCATGTCTACGTGGATGATGTGGTGGTGAAGACGGAAAAGCATGGAACACTGCTGGAAGACCTCAAGGAGACCTTTGAGAACCTGCGCCGGTTCCAGATCAAGCTCAACCCCGAGAAGTGCGTCTTCGGAGTACCAGCCGGCCATCTGCTAGGTTTCCTGGTCTCTGAACGCGGCATAGAATGCAACCCAGTAAAAATCAAGGCCATTGAGAGAATGGAGGTACCCAGCCGACTGCTGGACATGCAGAAGTTCACCGGCTGCTTAGCGTCCATCAGCCGATTCATCAGTCGGCTGGGCGAGAAAGCTCTCCCCTTATACCAACTCATGAAGAAGACCACTTTTTTCGAGTGGAACCATAAGGCGGACGAAGCTTTTCACCAATTAAAGAAGATGCTGACTACTCCACTCGTCCTGGCGGCTCCGACTCCCAAGGAGCCTATGCTCCTGTACATCGCCGCCACCAGCCGAGTAGTCAGCATAGTCATTGTAGTGGAGTGCAAGGAGGAAGGCAAGGCGCTGCCTGTCCAGAGACCGGTATATTACCTGAGCGAGGTACTGTCGACCTCCAAGCAGAACTACCCCCACTACCAGAAGATGTGCTATGGCGTACACTTTGCCGCCAAGAAATTGAAGCCTTACTTTCAAGAGCATCCAATCACGGTGGTCTGCACGACCCCACTTGCCGAGATCATCGGTAGCCGAGATGCCTCTGGTCGGGTGGCCAAGTGGGCCATAGAGCTGTCTCCTTACACCATCTATTACCAGCCCCGCACTGCTATCAAGTCACAAGCACTGGCCAACTTCCTCGTCGACTGGGCCGAGACCCAGTACCTGCCTCCAGCGCCTGACTCCACCCATTGGCGGATGCACTTCGATGGCTCCAAGATGCGCACCGGCTTGGGAGCCGGCGTCGTCCTCACCTCTCCTAAAGGCGACAAGCTCAAATATGCACTGCAAATCCACTTTGCCGCCTCCAACAACGTTGCCGAGTACGAGGCGCTCATTCACGGGCTCCGGCTTGCCAAAGAACTTGGCATCCGCCGGATCTTGTGTTATGGCGACTCGGACTTAGTGGTCCAGCAGTCATCTGGCGACTGGGACGCGAAAGACGCAAACATGGCGAGCTACCGTTTCCTCGAGCAACAACTCAGCGGGTATTTCGAAGGGTGCGAGTTCCTCCACGTGCCAAGAAACGACAACGACCAAGCACATGCCTTGGCACGAATCGGCTCTACCCGCCAAGCAATACCCTCTGGCGTCACCCTTCAATGCCTCCTCAAGCCGTCTGTCAAGCCTTCACCAGAATCAGACTCCATTTTTGTGCCGGCTCCTCCCGAAGACGGCGGATCCGACTCCAGAGCTCCGACAGTCGGAACTCGGACTTTGGCGGATGACTCCAAAGCCGCCACAATCGAGCCCGGCCCGGGGACTGCAGCAGCGGACTCGAAGATTCCAAAACTCGGCCCAAGGACCGCGTCAGTCGGCCTGGGGACTTCATCAACCCAGCAAGCGGCTGTTGACTCCAACCCACCGCCTCCCAACCCAACGGCCCTCGTCCAAGTCGCAGTTCTGGCAATCGAAGAAATAGAAGCACCCTCATGGGACCAGTCCATCCTCAAATTCCTGGTGAATAAAGAGCTACCAACTGACGAGATTTCAGCTCGGCAAGTACAACGCTGGGCGGCAGCCTATACCATAGTCAACAGAGAGCTCGTCAGGCGCAGCGTCACTGGTGTCTACCAGCGCTGCGTAGAGCCAGAGCAAGGCCAAGCGATTCTCAAAGACATCCACCAAGGCGAATGCGGCCACCATGCGGCTTCAAGAGCACTCGTCGCCAAAGCCTTTCGGCACGGTTTCTTCTGGCCGACTGCCTTGGAAGAGGCCAAGGAGTTGGTCCAAAAATGCAAAGGGTGTCAGAAGTTCAGCTCCAAGCCGCACCAGCCGGCTTCTGTGCTCAAGACCATCCCCATCGCCTGGCCTTTC
>NW_021217949.1:0-2319 GCF_002162155.2 Triticum dicoccoides
GCCAATCCGGTCCTGGTACTAAAGAAGAACAAGCAGTGGAGAATGTGTATTGACTACACGAGCCTCAACAAGGCCTGCCCCAAGGACCCATTTGCTCTACCAAGAATTGACCAGGTGATAGACTCCACAGCCGAATGCGAGTTGTTGAGTTTCTTGGATGCATACTCAGGATACCACCAGATCAAGCTGAACCTGGCTGACAGATTGAAGACCGCCTTCATCACGCCGTTTGGAGCATTCTGCTACCTCACCATGACGTTCGGCTTGAGGAATGCCGGCGCCACCTTTCAGCGTTGCATGGATAAGTGCCTCCTCAAGCAGCTCGGCAGGAACACCCATGTCTACGTGGATGATGTGGTGGTGAAGACGGAAAAGCATGGAACACTGCTGGAAGACCTCAAGGAGACCTTTGAGAACCTGCGCCGGTTCCAGATCAAGCTCAACCCCGAGAAGTGCGTCTTCGGAGTACCAGCCGGCCATCTGCTAGGTTTCCTGGTCTCTGAACGCGGCATAGAATGCAACCCAGTAAAAATCAAGGCCATTGAGAGAATGGAGGTACCCAGCCGACTGCTGGACATGCAGAAGTTCACCGGCTGCTTAGCGTCCATCAGCCGATTCATCAGTCGGCTGGGCGAGAAAGCTCTCCCCTTATACCAACTCATGAAGAAGACCACTTTTTTCGAGTGGAACCATAAGGCGGACGAAGCTTTTCACCAATTAAAGAAGATGCTGACTACTCCACTCGTCCTGGCGGCTCCGACTCCCAAGGAGCCTATGCTCCTGTACATCGCCGCCACCAGCCGAGTAGTCAGCATAGTCATTGTAGTGGAGTGCAAGGAGGAAGGCAAGGCGCTGCCTGTCCAGAGACCGGTATATTACCTGAGCGAGGTACTGTCGACCTCCAAGCAGAACTACCCCCACTACCAGAAGATGTGCTATGGCGTACACTTTGCCGCCAAGAAATTGAAGCCTTACTTTCAAGAGCATCCAATCACGGTGGTCTGCACGACCCCACTTGCCGAGATCATCGGTAGCCGAGATGCCTCTGGTCGGGTGGCCAAGTGGGCCATAGAGCTGTCTCCTTACACCATCTATTACCAGCCCCGCACCGCTATCAAGTCACAAGCACTGGCCAATTTCCTCGTCGACTGGGCCGAGACCCAGTACCTGCCTCCAGCGCCTGACTCCACCCATTGGCGGATGCACTTCGATGGCTCCAAGATGCGCACCGGCTTGGGAGCCGGCGTCGTCCTCACCTCTCCTAAAGGCGACAAGCTCAAATATGCACTGCAAATCCACTTTGCCGCCTCCAACAACGTTGCCGAGTACGAGGCGCTCATTCACGGGCTCCGGCTTGCCAAAGAACTTGGCATCCGCCGGATCTTGTGTTATGGCGACTCGGACTTAGTGGTCCAGCAGTCATCTGGCGACTGGGACGCGAAAGACGCAAACATGGCGAGCTACCGTTTCCTCGAGCAACAACTCAGCGGGTATTTCGAAGGGTGCGAGTTCCTCCACGTGCCAAGAAACGACAACGACCAAGCACATGCCTTGGCACGAATCGGCTCTACCCGCCAAGCAATACCCTCTGGCGTCACCCTTCAATGCCTCCTCAAGCCGTCTGTCAAGCCTTCACCAGAATCAGACTCCATTTTTGTGCCGGCTCCTCCCGAAGACGGCGGATCCGACTCCAGAGCTCCGACAGTCGGAACTCGGACTTTGGCGGATGACTCCAAAGCCGCCACAATCGAGCCCGGCCCGGGGACTGCAGCAGCGGACTCGAAGATTCCAAAACTCGGCCCAAGGACCGCGTCAGTCGGCCTGGGGACTTCATCAACCCAGCAAGCGGCTGTTGACTCCAACCCACCGCCTCCCAACCCAACGGCCCTCGTCCAAGTCGCAGTTCTGGCAATCGAAGAAATAGAAGCACCCTCATGGGACCAGTCCATCCTCAAATTCCTGGTGAATAAAGAGCTACCAACTGACGAGATTTCAGCTCGGCAAGTACAACGCTGGGCGGCAGCCTATACCATAGTCAACAGAGAGCTCGTCAGGCGCAGCGTCACTGGTGTCTACCAGCGCTGCGTAGAGCCAGAGCAAGGCCAAGCGATTCTCAAAGACATCCACCAAGGCGAATGCGGCCACCATGCGGCTTCAAGAGCACTCGTCGCCAAAGCCTTTCGGCACGGTTTCTTCTGGCCGACTGCCTTGGAAGAGGCCAAGGAGTTGGTCCAAAAATGCAAAGGGTGTCAGAAGTTCAGCTCCAAGCCGCACCAGCCGGCTTCTGTGCTCAAGACCATCCCCATCGCCTGGCCTTTC
>NW_021217950.1:0-1499 GCF_002162155.2 Triticum dicoccoides
GTTCCCTTTCTCCATGGCAGATGAGAGAAAGGGGAGCAGAAGCTGGAGAAAGGAGAAGATGAGAGAGTGCGGGTTTCTGTGCTCCCATCCCGCTCTTTATAAAGGAGCGAGGTGGGGGCTCGGCCGCCCCGCTCAGCGAATCAAGGCACGGGAAGGGCAGGGAGTCGGGGCCAACCCGCTCGCGACGGCCCAGTTTCCCACTCCACCGTCCGTGACCCCAAGCGCATGGGAGCCGCGTGGCGGGGATGCATAACCAAGGTGACAGATGAGGCGGCCTCGCTCCGCCCCGTGAACGCGGGGACTGGACGTCCCGGGAACCGTGCACCGGCCCCGTCCAGTAAATGCACCATGCCCCCACACCTACCTCCGTTTAAGGAGGAGGGCGTGAACCGTCCCCATCATCGTGGCCCGACGCATGCTCGGGGGGCTTAGCCCCACGCAACCACCCACGATCTCACCCACGACACCGCGTTTGACGCGTGCCGTTCTGGGCGTGCGCGGTGGGAGCGGAGTTAGATTCGGCGTGACCTAGGCCGCGCGTGCCCGTGCACTGTTTTGGGCCTGGCCCAACAGCGCTCGGCACCGTGTATGGCCCAGGCCCGGGGGCTCCTGTCGGTGTACTAGAGTAGGGGTACCCTAGTATCCCGAACTCGTGCACGGGCAGTTGCAGCACCCCGCGGCAGAGCTTGCCAGCTGACCGCCAAGACCCTCCATGGATCCCTTGAAGACCATTCAAGAACAAAGTACTCAAACCAAGGCCCCGGCAAGAGGAGCTTGCCGGGAAGGCCAAACAAGGCCCCGACAAGAGGAGCTTGCCGGGAAGGCCAAACAAGACCCAGGCAAGAGGAGCTTGCCGGGAAGGCTACTCAAGACATACCAAGAAGGCTTGCCGCAATGCGCCCTGCGTCCCGGCAAGATCCGGTGAGCGACAAGCTTCCGGACGCGACAAGACGACGACCGCGGCAAGGAGCTTGCCGCTGGAAACCCCCACTTCGTGCTCGCGCTCCAGCACACCTGCTAACGTGTCGCTCTGGGACTCTCCCAAAGCGCACGTGGCAGGAGCCGTGCAGCTAGGGGTACGTGGTGGCAAGCGGAGATGAAGAGAAGCCCATCGTGGCAAACGGTGGCGCTCCTAACGGTCACCTTTTGCACTGTTTAGGAGACTCAGACAGGCATTTAATGCCCTTGTCCCCTGCCGTCAGAGTTAGGTAGGGTGCACTGTATCCACAGTAGCGGTAGCTGCACCTACCGCATCCTTTTCTATTTTTACCCTTCTAGTCTACGTTGCCACCTGTGGGTAACCCCTTGAAAGTATAAAAGGAGGCCCAAGCGCAACGTAGAGGGGGTTCGGCCAGTTCGGCTCATTGGAGATACCAGAAACACTCCCACGCTCGGTCTAGTAGCGTCGATCGCTCCTGGGCAAAGATTCAATACACACAAACAAGCAGCAGTAGGGTTTTACGCATCCGTGCGGCCCGAAGCTGGGTAAAATTCCCCCC
>NW_021217951.1:0-1223 GCF_002162155.2 Triticum dicoccoides
ATCTCTGTCCAGGAGTCGCAACTAGTTTCTGGTGTTTGTAGGTAGTGTTAGTAGTCTACCAAGTGGCACCCGGCCAGGTGGGCTTGGGACAGACTAGGCACAAGTGGCACGGTGTACCAAGCGTAGATCCATCCGGCGAGGTGGGCTTGGGAACCCTGCACACATCGTTTGGGGCCGTGAGTGAAACCCCGGCCGGATCTCCTTGTGGATGGAACCCGAATAGGCGATAAACCTGGATTAGAGTCTTGTGTGGTTAGTCAGGTCGTGGCCGACACCCTCGCCAGGATTCCGCTTGAAGGTTGCCGAGATACATGACGTGTACATGGCGGTAAGTGGCGAGAGCGTGTGTGAAGAAGTACACCCCTGCAGGGTTAACATGATCTATTCGAATAGCCGGGTCCGCGGTTATGGACTTCTTGGATGCCTACATGGTACATAGACAACTTGAAGTGGATACTATAAAATGCTCAAGACAAGTGTGAGTGCTATGGATGGCCTTCTCGTAGGGAGACGGGAATGAATCCATAGTAGTGTATTGTGTGGTGATTAGTGGACCCGTGTGCGCCATATCACCTCAAGAGTTTCTGGTAGTCGTAGAACAGGTTAGCCACAGAGTCAAAGCTGGCTTGCTGCAACTAAACCCCACATTACCCTTTTGATACAAATGCATGTATGATAGGATCTGATGTAAGTCTTGCTGAGTACCTTTGTACTCATGTTGCTTTATTTATGTTTTTGCAGCGGAGACTTCGGTCTTACTAGTGTTCTCGTGGACTTCGACTAGTAGCTAGTACCTCAGCTACGATCTTGATCGGATGTTGTAGATAGTCAGGCTTTCAGCCTTTTTCATTTATAGATGTCTGTACTCAGACATGTAATGCTTCCGTTTGTTGCTTGATTGCTCTGACTGTTGGGTCATGTGACCCCTGTTTGTAATAATGTTGTGATGGCT
This sequence comes from Triticum dicoccoides, assembly GCF_002162155.2. Classification (NCBI taxonomy): domain Eukaryota; kingdom Viridiplantae; phylum Streptophyta; class Magnoliopsida; order Poales; family Poaceae; genus Triticum; species Triticum dicoccoides. The sequence continues at coordinate 953 of NW_021217951.1, forward strand.
CTTCTGAGCCTTTATCTATATGAGTTGTTGAGTTATGCTGTGATGCCATGTTGTACAGCACATACTTGCATGTTATGCGTACGTGTAATGTGTATTGCTATGTGTGGGATCTGACTATCTAGTTGTTTATCCTTAGTAGTTCTCTCTTACCGGGAAATGTCTCCTAGTGCTTCCACTGAGCCCTGGTAGCTTGCTACTGCTCCGGAACACTTAGGCTGGCCGGCATGTGTCCTTCTTCGTTCCTGTGTCTGTCCCTTCGGGGAAATGTCAC
>NW_021217952.1:0-1644 GCF_002162155.2 Triticum dicoccoides
ATCATGGAAATGACTACGAGGCCCCAAAATAGAGTAATAGTTCAAGAAACGGGCCAGAATCGGCCCAAACTGTGATTGTTGATGACCGACACGTAAGCGCACGTTGGAGTTCAACAACTATGGAAATCGCTTCAGGACCCCAAAACGGTGAGTAATAGTCCACGAAACTTATCAGAATTGGCAAAACTGTCAGTGTTGACGACGGACACATAGACCAACCCCGGGTTCATCAATCATGGAAATTGCTCTCGGTCCCCAAAACGCTAAGTAATAGTGAACAAAATGGACTAGAATCGGCCAAATATGTGAGTGCTGATGACCGGCACGTAAACGCACCCTGGGGTTCGTCAATCGTGGAAATGACTCTGAGACCCCAAAATAGAGTAATAGTTCAAGAAACGGGCCAGAATCGGCCCAAACTGTGATTCTTGATGACCGACACGTAAGCGCACCTTGGAGTTTGACAACCATGGAAATCGCTTTGGGACCCCAAAATGGTGAGTAATAGTCCTTGAAACGGGCCAGAATCGGCCAAAACTACGAGTGTTGATGACCAACACGTAAGGACACCTTGGGGTTCAACTACTATGGAAATCGCTTCAGGACCCCAAAGCGATGAGTAATATTCCAAGAAACATGTCAGAATGGGCCAAAACTCTGAGTGTTGACGACGGACACATAAACGCACACGGGGTTCATCAATCATGGAAATCGCTCTGGGCCCCCAAAACGCTGGGTAATAGTGCACGAAACGGACTAGAATTGACCGAATATGTGAGTGTTGATGACCGACACGTAAACGCACCCCGGGGTTTGTCAATCGTGGAAATGACCCCGAGACCCCAAAATAGAGTAATAGTCCAAGAAATGGGCCAGAATCGGCCCAAACTGTGATTGTTGATGACCGACACGTAAGCGCACCTTAGAGTTCGACAACCATGGAAATCGCTTTGGGACCCCGAAACGGTGAGTAATAGTCCATGAAACGGGCCAGAATCGGCCAAAACTGCGAGTGTTGATGACCAACACGTAAGCACACCTTGGGGTTTAACAACTATGGAAATCGCTTCGGGACCCCAAAATGGTGAGTAAAAGTCCATGAAACAGGTCAGAATTGGACAAAACTGTGAGTGTTGACGACAGACACATAAACGCACCACGGGGTTCATCAATCGTGGAAACCCCTCTAGGTCCCCAAAACGTTGAGTAATAGTGCACGAGAAGGACACGATTCGGCCAAATATGTGAGTGTTGATGACCGACACGTAAACGCACCCTGGGTTCGTCAATCATGGAAATGACTACGAGGCCCCAAAATAGAATAATAGTTCAAGAAACGGGCCAGAATCGGCCCAAACTGTGATTGTTGATGACCGACACGTAAGCGCACCTTGGAGTTCAACAACTATGGAAATCGCTTCAGGACCCCAAAACGGTGAGTAATAGTCCATGAAACTTATCAGAATTGGCAAAACTGTCAGTGTTGACGACGGACACATAAACCAACCCCGGGTTCATCAATCATGGAAATTGCTCTCGGTCCCCAAAACGCTAAGTAATAGTGAACAAAACGAACTAGAATCGGCCAAATATGTGAGTGCTGATGACCGGCACGTAAACGCACCCCGGGGTTCGTCAATCGTG
>NW_021217953.1:0-959 GCF_002162155.2 Triticum dicoccoides
ATCATAGTCACTAGCGGACTCATATCCACCATCCGCGGTAGCAATCATCACACGCGGAGATTTGCATTCTCTCGCATAATGACCTCCTCCCTTACAACGACGACAAATAATATCACTTGTGTGCCCTGTTGATGCCATGGAAGAAGAAGAACGCTGTGCAGGCCCCGCAGGTGCGCTCTTGGCAGATAATGGTGGTTGTGCCTGTTTTCTTGTATCACGGCTGGAGGTGGCACCGGATGGAGGTGCTGGTGCAGTTGAAGTAGAAGATGCACGTGGTGTCCATGATGAAGGTCGGCCTGCAGAAAAGTTAGTTCGCCCCAATGCTTGTCGATCCTGCACTTCACGTTCAGCTTTACAAGCAAGATGGAATAAACGAGTGATATTAGTATACTCCTTATAGTCTAGAATGGTCTGAATCTCTCTATTTAATCCACCCAGAAACGTGCAAGCATAGCTTCATTCTCCTCAACAATACCACATCTAATCATGCCAGTTTGTAATTCCTGAAAATATTCTTCTACAGAATTTTTCCCTTGTCTTAAACGCTGCAATTTTTGAAGCAATTCACGTTGATAATATGGTGGAACCCAACGCGTACGCATAACAGTTTTCAAAGCAGCCCAAGTAGTTGGAATAGGATATAATCTACAATGTTCAGACCACCATACACATGCAAAACTAGTGAAAGCACAAACGGCAGCAGCAACTCGTCTCTCCTCAGGATATTGTAAACATGTAAATCGTTGTTCAGTTTCTAACTCCCAAGTAAGATATATATCAGGAACATATCTACCCTCAAATGGTGGAATATTCAATTTCAGTTTAGGAATATGGACATCATCTCGTACCTGAGGTGGTGGTGCAGGCCTACCATTACGAATATATACCTGAGGTCGACCTGCTGGTGGTGGTACAGGTGGCTGCACGTAGTGTTGATTTTGATCAACCTCATCCTCATA
>NW_021217954.1:0-1058 GCF_002162155.2 Triticum dicoccoides
CTTAGCCACTTTTGGAGATGTTTATGGGCTAAGTTGGGGACTAAACTGCTTTTTAGTACTACTTGTCACCCCCAAACTGATGGACAAACTGAAGTAGTCAATAGAACGTTGTCTACTATGCTTAGGGCTGTTTTGAAGAATAATAAGAAAATGTGGGAGGAATGCTTGCCTCATATTGAATTTGCTTATAATCGTTCATTGCATTCTACTACTAAGATGTGCCCTTTTGAAGTTGTGTATGGTTTCCTACCTCGTGCACCTATTGATTTGTTGCCTCTTCCATCTTCGGAGAAGGTTAATTTTGATGCTAAACAACGTGCTGAATTGATTTTAAAAATGCATCAGTTAACTAAGGAAAACATTGAGCGTATGAATGCTAAATATAAACTTGCTGGAGATAAGGGTAGAAAACATGTTGTGTTTGCACCTGGAGATCTTGTTTGGTTACATTTGCGTAACGATAGATTTCCTGATTTGCGCAAATCAAAGCTAATGCCACATGCTGATGGTCCCTTTAAGGTGTTAGAGAAAATAAATGATAATGCATATAAACTTGAGCTGCCTGCAGATTTTGGGGTTAGTCCCACTTTTAACATTGCAGATTTGAAGCTTTATTTGGGTGAGGAAGATGAACTTCCGTCGAGGACGACTTCATTTCAAGAAGGGGAGGATGATGAGGACATTAATACAATTGTTACACCCACAGCCCCTGCTGCTATACATACTGGACCAATTACTAGAGCTCGTGCACGCCAACTAAATTACCAGGTACTTTCGTTTCTTGGTAATGATTCTAATGTTCATGAGAATATGATGCTGCCTAAATTGGATACATTTGTTTTGCTTACAAATGAAGGGCCTAGCTTGGAGAAGGATGAACATTGGAGCAAGAACAAGCATGGAGATGATGGCATGCGCAAGGGGAACAAGAACGGAGTTACAAGTGATGATTTCAGGACTTTGAAGCCACCATAATGGGTGCATGAAGCCTTGGACGAAATATACAAGATGTCACTTCATAAATTTCGTCCCGAGGCTATTTTAGGTGCTGCGTCACC
>NW_021217955.1:0-955 GCF_002162155.2 Triticum dicoccoides
GCTAGCAGGACTCCGGTAAACCGGGCTGTAGCGGGCTAACAGGACTCCGGTACTCAAAGCGTGACATTTCCCCGAAGGGACAGACACAGGAACGAAGAAGGACACATGCCGGCCAGCCTAGGTGTTCCAGAGCAGTAGCAAGCTACCATGGCTCAGCGGTAACACTAGGAGACATTTCCCGGTAAGAGAGGCTACTAAAGATAAACAACTAGATAGTCAGATCCCACACATACCAAGCATTTCAATCATACACACAATATGCTCGATATGTGCAAATACAACGAAGCATCACAACATGACTCTACGACACAAGTACTTTATTTAAGGCTCAGAGAGTCATACATAACATACACAAAGGTACGGGTCTCACGACCCAACATACAAGTCATACAGTCATACAAACCAGCAGCGGAAGTAACTTGTCTGAGTACAGACAACTAGTAAAATAAAAGAGGCTTGGGAAGCCCAGCTATACTACAAGGTCCTTCACAAGCTCAGGGTCACCACCTGGGTCTTTAGCCTACTTGTTGATGTCAACGTCTACATAGAACCCATCAGAAGGGGTTGCAGCGTCTTCTGTAAAAATGTAAATTATAGCAACATGAGTACAAAGGTACTCAGCAAGACTTACATCAGATCCTACATACATGCTTAGTATCAAGAAGGGTTGGTGGAGTTATTGCAGCAAGCCAGCTTTGACTCTTGGCTAGACTATCCTACGAGACTCCAACTTGAAATGGTTTTGCGCACACGAGTCCACTACTCACCACTTCAATACACTACCGAGGATCCACCTCCGTCTTCCTACGGAAGAGCCATCCTCGGCACTCACACTTATCTTGAGACTTTTAATAGTTTCCATTTACTTGTCTATGAACTGTATAGGCAACCAAGTAGTCCTTTACCGCGGACGCGGCTATTCGAATAGATCATGTTAACCCTGCAGGGGTGTACT
>NW_021217957.1:0-823 GCF_002162155.2 Triticum dicoccoides
ACCTATCCGCTTGGAACCTCTTATTGTACCTTCGTACCTTACTCTCGATGTATTTTATATGTTCAACTCGAGAGATAATCTTATGCTCATTCATGGGTTAACCCCAGATTGTTTCCCTCATAAGCATTATGTCGTAGCCGAGCTGCCCCTTACCTATTCGTAAGTACGATGGAGATCCTGAAGAAAGGATGCTGACTTCATCCTGATGGCTGGAAGAAGAGTAATGAAGACATCAATGTAATGGATCGATCTCTTCGAGAAGAGCAACCAAGACCGAGAAGATTCGTTAGAGTTTCGTAACCAGATCTCCCCCTTACTCTCCTCTTAAATCTCGGGACGAGATTTCTTGTAGTGGAGGAGAATTGTGACGCCCGGATAATTAAGCTATAGTAACCCTCACCAAATGATGCCACGTCACCTCGATTACTGTTGTTAATCACGCGTAGTTCAAAACCGATTCGAAATTCAAATTTAAAATAAAGTCAAACCAGTAAAATTTTCAAATGTCAGAACTAAAAAGTACAAACGGTGACAAATAATGCATATGTAATTATGGTGAAGAAACCACCCTTTTATAAAATGTTTGAATGCTCTAAAATGATTTAAGCAGTAGCTAAAACAACTAAATAAATGCCTTTTGTATTTTATAAAATACTAAACTATTTATTTGGGGGTTAGACCTTTTTGTGACCGAGGAATAACTAGTAATAATAATTTAGGTGCAACTTTTATGTTTTATAAAACTAAAATAATATAAATCCGTAGAAGAAAAAAGAAAGAAAGAAAAGAGATAAAACAGAAAAACAAAAGACAAAAAAATAAT
>NW_021217958.1:0-960 GCF_002162155.2 Triticum dicoccoides
CGCTTCATGCTCTATTACTCACCATTTCGGGGTCCCGGAGTGATTTCCATGGTTATCGAACTCCAAGGTGCGGTTATGTGTCGATCATCAACAATCCCAGTTTCGGTCGTTTCTTGCCCGTTTCATGGACTATTACTCACCGTTTTGGGGTCCCAAAGCGATTCTCATTTCATGGACTATTACTCACGGTTTCGTGCACTATTACTCAGTGTTTTGGGGACCCAGAGCGATTTCCACGATTAATGAACCCCGGGGTGCGTTTATGTGTCCGTCGTCAACACTCACAGTTTTGTCCAATTCTGACCCGTTTTGGGGTCCCGAAGCGATTTCCATAGTTGTTGAACCCCAAGGTGTGCTTCCGTGTCGGTCATCAACAATCACAGTTTTGGCCGATTATGGCCCATTTCTTGGACTATTACTCTGTTTTGGGGTCCCAGAGTCATTTCCATGATTGACGAACCCTGAGGTGCGTTTACATGTCGGTCATCAACACTCACATATTTGGCCGATTCTTGTCCGTTTCGTGCACTATTACTCGGCATTTTGGGGACCCAGAGCGATTTCCACGATTGATGAACCCCGGGATGTGTTTATGTGTCCGTCGTCAACTCTCACACTTTTATCCAATTCTGACCCGTTTTCTGGACTATTATTCACCGTTTTGGGGTCCCGAAGCGATTTCCATAGTTGTTGAACCCCAAGGTGTGCTTACCGTCGGTCATCAACAATCACAATTTTGGCTGATTCTGGCCCGTTTCATGGACTATTGCTCACAGTTTTGGGGTCCCGGAATGATTTCCATGGTTGTCGAACACCGGGTGCGTTTACGTGCCTGTCATCAATACTCATGGTTTTGGCCGATTCTGGCCCGTTTCGTGGACTATTACTCATCGTTTTTGGGTCCCAAAGCGATTCTCGTTTCATGGAGTATTAATCGCGGTTTTGTCCATTATTACTCAG
>NW_021217959.1:0-961 GCF_002162155.2 Triticum dicoccoides
GTCATCAACACATACAGTTTTGGCCGATTCTGGCCGTTTCATGGACTATTACTCACTGTTCTGGGGTCCCAGAGTGCTTTCCATGATTAATGAACCCTGGGATGTGTTTACGTGTCGGTCACAAACACTCGCCGTTTTGGCCGATTCTGGCCTGTTTCGTGGACTATTACTCACTGTTTTGTGGTCCCGAAGCGATTTCCATAGTTGTTAAACCCCAAGGTGCGTTGATGTGTCGGTCATCAACAATCGCAATTTTAACCGATTCTGGCCCATTTCATGCACTATTGCTCACCGTTTTGGGGTCCCAGAGTGATTTCCATGATTAATGAACCCTGGGATGTGTTTACGTGTCAGTCATAAACACTCACTGTTTTGGGGGTCTCGAAGCGATTTCCATAATTGTTAAACCCCAAGGTGCGTTGATGTGTCGGTCATGAACACTCACAGTTTTGGGCAATTCTGGCCCATTTCATGGACTATTACTCACTATTTTGGGTCCCGAATTGATTTGGACGATTAACGAACCCTGGGGTACGTTTACGTGTCGGTCATCAACACTCACAGTTTTGGCCAATTATGGCCCGTTTCATGGACTATTACTCACTGGTTTGGGGTCCCGGAGTGATTTCTATCATTAACGAACCCTGTGGTGCGTTTACGTGTCGGTCATCAACAATCACAATTTTGGCCGATTCTGGCCCGTTTCAGGGACTATTACTCACTGTTTTGGGGTCCCAGAGTGATTTCCACGATTAACGAACGCCAGGATGTGTTTATGTGTCAGTCATCAACACTCACCGTTTTTGACGATTCTGGCCCGTTTCATGGACTATTACTCACTGTTTTGAGGTTCGGGAGTGATTTCCACGATTAACGAACCCTGAGATGTGTTTATGTGTTGGTCATCCAAAATCGCAATTTAGGCCGATTCTGGTCCGTTTTCACGGACTATTACTCACTG
>NW_021217960.1:0-5955 GCF_002162155.2 Triticum dicoccoides
GTCCCGGTGTGACTTGCGCAATTAACAAACCCCGGGGTGCGTTTACGTGTCGATCATCAACACTCGCAGTTTCGGCCGATTCGGGCTCGTTTTCTGGCACTCGCAGTTTTGGCCGATTCTGGCCCGTTTCATGGACTATTACTCACTGTTTTGGGGTCCCGGAGTGCTTTCCTTGATTAACAAACCCCGGGGTGCGTTTACGTATCGGTCATCAACACTCATGGTTTTTGTCGATTCTGACTCGTTTCGTGGACTATTACTCACCGTTTTGGGGTCCCGAAGAGATTTCCATAGTTGTTGAACCCCAAGGTGCGCTTACATGTATGTCATATCAATCGCAGTTTGGGCCGATTTTTGGCCCATTTCTTGGACTATTACTTAGTTTCGGGGGTCCTGGAGTGATTTCCACAATTTACGAACCTCGTGGTGTGTTTACGTTTCGGTCATCAACACTCACAATTTTGGCCGATTCTGGTCCGTTTCGTGCACTATTACTCGCCGCTTTGGGGTCCCAGAGCGATTTCCATGGTTGTTGAACTCCAAGGTGCACTTACGTGTCTGTCATCAACATTCATAGTTTCTGCCAATTCTGGCCCGTTTCTTGGACAATTACTCTGTTTTGGCGTCCCGGTGTGATTTCCATGATTGACGAACACCGGGGTGCGTTTATGTGTCGGTTAGCAATACTGGCATTTTGGGCCGCTTCTGGCCCGTTTCGTCGACTATTACTCACCGTTTTGGGGCCCCAAAGCGATTTCCATGGTTGTTGAACCCCATGGTGCGCTTACGTGTCGATCATCAACAATCGCAGTTTGGGCCGATTTTGGCCCGTTTCTTGCACTATTAATTAGTTTTGGGCGTCCCGCAGTGATTTCCACGATTGACGAACTCCGTGGTGCGTTTACATGTCAGTTATCAACACACAATTTTGGTCGACTCTGGTCCATTTCGTGCAAGATTATTCACCATTTTGGCGTCCCAGAGCGATTTCCATGATTGACAATTCCCGGGGTGCGTTTGCGTGTCTGTCCTCAACACTCATAGTTTTGGCCAATTCTGACGCGATTCGAGGACTATTACTCAACATTTAGGGGTCCCGAAGCGATTTCCATAGTTGTTGAACCCCAAAATGCGTTTACGTGTCGGTCATGAACACTCATAGTTGTGGCCGATTCTTCACTGTTTGGGGTCCCGGTGTGACTTGCGCAATTAACAAACCCCGGGGTGCGTTTACGTGTCGATCATCAACACTCGCAGTTTCGGCCGATTCGGGCTCGTTTTCTGGCCCTCGCAGTTTTGGCCGATTCTGGCCCGTTTCATGGACTATTACTCACTGTTTTGGGGTCCCGGAGTGCTTTCCTTGATTAACAAACCCCAGGGTGCGTTTACGTATCGGTCAGCAACACTCATGGTTTTTGTCGATTCTGACTCGTTTCGTGGACTATTACTCACCGTTTTGGGGTCCCGAAGAGATTTCCATAGTTGTTGAACCCCAAGGTGCGCTTACATGTATGTCATATCAATCGCAGTTTGGGCCGATTTTTGGCCCATTTCTTGGACTATTACTTAGTTTCAGGGGTCCTGGAGTGATTTCCACAATTTACGAACCCCGTGGTGTGTTTACGTTTCGGTCATCAACACTCACAATTTTGGCCGATTCTGGTCCGTTTCGTGCACTATTACTCGCCGCTTTGGGGTCCCAGAGCGATTTCCATGGTTGTTGAACTCCAAGGTGCACTTACGTGTCTGTCATCAACATTCATAGTTTCTGCCAATTCTGGCCCGTTTCTTGGACAATTACTCTGTTTTGGCGTCCCGGTGTGATTTCCATGATTGACGAACACCGGGGTGCGTTTATGTGTCGGTTAGCAACACTGGCATTTTGGGCCGCTTCTGGCCCGTTTCGTCGACTATTACTCACCGTTTTGGGGCCCCAAAGCGATTTCCATGGTTGTTGAACCCCATGGTGCGCTTACGTGTCGATCATCAATGATCGCAGTTTGGGCCGATTTTGGCCCGTTTCTTGCACTATTAATTAGTTTTGGGCGTCCCGCAGTGATTTCCACGATTGACGAACTCCGTGGTGCGTTTACATGTCAGTCATCAACACACAATTTTGGTCGACTCTGGTCCATTTCGTGCACGATTATTCACCATTTTGGCGACCCAGAGCGATTTCCATGATTGACAATTCCCGGGGTGCGTTTGCGTGTCTGTCCTCAACACTCACAGTTTTGGCCAATTCTGACGCGATTCGAGGACTATTACTCAACATTTAGGGGTCCCGAAGCGATTTCCATAGTTGTTGAACCCCAAAATGCGTTTACGTGTCGGTCATGAACACTCACAGTTGTGGCCGATTCTGGCCCGTTTCGTGGACTATTACTCACTGTTTGGGGTCCCGGTGTGACTTGCGCAATTAACAAACCCCGGGGTGCGTTTACGTGTCGATCATCAACACTCGCAGTTTCGGCCGATTCGGGCTCGTTTTCTGGCACTCGCAGTTTTGGCCGATTCTGGCCCGTTTCATGGACTATTACTCACTGTTTTGGGGTCCCGGATTGCTTTCCTTGATTAACAAACCCCAGGGTGCGTTTACGTATCGGTCAGCAACACTCATGGTTTTTGTCGATTCTGACTCGTTTCGTGGACTATTACTCACCGTTTTGGGGTCCCGAAGAGATTTCCATAGTTGTTGAACCCCAAGGTGCGCTTACATGTATGTCATATCAATCGCAGTTTGGGCCGATTTTTGGCCCATTTCTTGGACTATTACTTAGTTTCAGGGGTCCTGGAGTGATTTCCACAATTTACGAACCCCGTGGTGTGTTTACGTTTCGGTCATCAACACTCACAATTTTGGCCGATTCTGGTCCGTTTCGTGCACTATTACTCGCCGCTTTGGGGTCCCAGAGCGATTTCCATGGTTGTTGAACTCCAAGGTGCACTTACGTGTCTGTCATCAACATTCATAGTTTTTGCCAATTCTGGCCCGTTTCTTGGACAATTACTCTGTTTTGGCGTCCCGGTGTGATTTCCATGATTGACGAACACCGGGGTGCGTTTATGTGTCGGTTAGCAACACTGGCATTTTGGGCCGCTTCTGGCCCGTTTCGTCGACTATTACTCACCGTTTTGGGGCCCCAAAGCGATTTCCATGGTTGTTGAACCCCATGGTGCGCTTACGTGTCGATCATCAACAATCGCAGTTTGGGCCGATTTTGGCCCGTTTCTTGCACTATTAATTAGTTTTGGGCGTCCCGCAGTGATTTCCACGATTGACGAACTCCGTGGTGCGTTTACATGTCAGTTATCAACACACAATTTTGGTCGACTCTGGTCCATTTCGTGCAAGATTATTCACCATTTTGGCGTCCCAGAGCGATTTCCATGATTGACAATTCCCGGGGTGCGTTTGCGTGTCTGTCCTCAACACTCACAGTTTTGGCCAATTCTGACGCGATTCGAGGACTATTACTCAACATTTAGGGGTCCCGAAGCGATTTCCATAGTTTTTGAACCCCAAAATGCATTTACGTGTCGGTCATGAACACTCACAGTTGTGGCCGATTCTTCACTGTTTGGGGTCCCGGTGTGACTTGCGCAATTAACAAACCCCGGGGTGCGTTTACGTGTCGATCATCAACACTCGCAGTTTCGGCCGATTCGGGCTCGTTTTCTGGCACTCGCAGTTTTGGCCGATTCTGGCCCGTTTCATGGACTATTACTCACTGTTTTGGGGTCCCGGAGTGCTTTCCTTGATTAACAAACCCTGGGGTGCGTTTACGTATCGGTCATCAACACTCATGGTTTTTGTCGATTCTGACTCGTTTCGTGGACTATTACTCACCGTTTTGGGGTCCCAAAGAGATTTCCATAGTTGTTGAACCCCAAGGTGCGCTTACATGTATGTCATATCAATCGCAGTTTGGGCCGATTTTTGGCCCATTTCTTGGACTATTACTTAGTTTCGGGGGTCCTGGAGTGATTTCCACAATTTACGAACCTCGTGGTGTGTTTACGTTTCGGTCATCAACACTCACAATTTTGGCCGATTCTGGTCCGTTTCGTGCACTATTACTCGCCGCTTTGGGGTCCCAGAGCGATTTCCATGGTTGTTGAACTCCAAGGTGCACTTACGTGTCTGTCATCAACATTCATAGTTTTTGCCAATTCTGGCCCGTTTCTTGGACAATTACTCTGTTTTGGCGTCCCGGTGTGATTTCCATGATTGACGAACACTAGTGTGCGTTTATGTGTCGGTTAGCAATACTGGCATTTTGGGCCGCTTCTGGCCCGTTTCGTCGACTATTACTCACCGTTTTGGGGCCCCAAAGCGATTTCCATGGTTGTTGAACCCCATGGTGCGCTTACGTGTCGATCATCAACGATCGCAGTTTGGGCCGATTTTGGCCCGTTTCTTGCACTATTAATTAGTTTTGGGCGTCCCGCAGTGATTTCCACGAGTGACGAACTCCGTGGTGCGTTTACATGTCAGTCATAAACACACAATTTTGGTCGACTCTGGTCCATTTCGTGCACGATTATTCACCATTTTGGCGACCCAGAGCGATTTCCATGATTGACAATTCCCGGGGTGCGTTTGCGTGTCTGTCCTCAACACTCACAGTTTTGGCCAATTCTGACGCGATTCGAGGACTATTACTCAACATTTAGGGGTCCCGAAGCGATTTCCATAGTTGTTGAACCCCAAAATGCGTTTACGTGTCGGTCATGAACACTCACAGTTGTGGCCGATTCTGGCCCGTTTCATGGACTATTACTCACTGTTTGGGGTCCCGGTGTGACTTGCGCAATTAACAAACCCCGGGGTGCGTTTACGTGTCGATCATCAACACTCGCAGTTTCGGCCGATTCAGGCTCATTTTCTGGCAATCGCAGTTTTGGCCGATTCTGGCCTGTTTCATGGACTATTACTCACTGTTTTGGGGTCTCGGAGTGCTTTCCTTGATTAACAAACCCCGGGGTGCGTTTACGTATCGGTCATCAACACTCATGGTTTTTGTCGATTCTGACTCGTTTCGTGGACTATTACTCACCGTTTTGGGGTCCCGAAGAGATTTCCATAGTTGTTGAACCCCAAGGTGCGCTTACATGTATGTCATATCAATCGCAGTTTGGGCCGATTTTTGGCCCATTTCTTGGACTATTACTTAGTTTCGGGGGTCCTGGAGTGATTTCCACAATTTACGAACCCCGTGGTGTGTTTACGTTTCGGTCATCAACACTCACAATTTTGGCCGATTCTGGTCCGTTTCGTGCACTATTACTCGCCGCTTTGGGGTCCCAGAGCGATTTGCATGGTTGTTGAACTCCAAGGTGCACTTACGTGTCTGTCATCAACATTCATAGTTTTTGCCAATTCTGGCCCGTTTCTTGGACAATTACTCTGTTTTGGCGTCCCGGTGTGATTTCCATGATTGACGAACACCGGCGTGCGTTTATGTGTCGGTTAGCAACACTGGCATTTTCGGCCGCTTCTGACCCGTTTCGTCGACTATTACTCACCGTTTTGGGGCCCCAAAGCGATTTCCATGGTTGTTGAACCCCATGGTGCGCTTACGTGTCGATCATCAACGATCGCAGTTTGGGCCGATTTTGGCCCGTTTCTTGCACTATTAATTAGTTTTGGGCGTCCCGCGGTGATTTCCACGATTGACGAACTCCGTGGTGCGTTTACATGTCAGTCATCAACACACAATTTTGGTCGACTCTGGTCCATTTCGTGCACGATTATTCACCATTTTGGCGACCCAGAGCGATTTCCATGATTGACAATTCCCGGGGTGCGTTTGCGTGTCTGTCCTCAACACTCACAGTTTTGGCCAATTCTGACGCGATTTGAGGACTATTACTCAACATTTAGGGGTCCCGAAGCGATTTCCATAGTTGTTGAACCCCAAAATGCGTTTACGTGTCGGTCATGAACACTCA
>NW_021217961.1:0-1098 GCF_002162155.2 Triticum dicoccoides
CGTATGACCCAGCTGAACATTAACCTCCCAGATGAGGCGGTCATTGACAGAATCCTCCAGTCGCTCCCACCAAGCTACAAGAGCTTTGTGATGAACTACAACATGCAGGGAATGGAAAAGACCATTCCTGAAGTGTTCTCGATGCTGAAGTCAGCAGAGGCTGAAATCAAGAAAGAACATCAAGTGTTGATGGTCAATAAGACCACTAAGTTCAAGAAGGGCAAGGGTAAGAAGAACTTCAAGAAGGACGGCAAAGATGTTGCCGCGCCTGGTAAGCCAGTTACCGGGAAGAAGTCAAAGAATGGACCCAAGCCTGAGACTAAGTGCTTTTATTGCAAGGGGAAGGGTCACTGGAAGCGGAACTGCCCCAAATACTTAGCGGATAAGAAGGCCGGCAACACCAAAGGTATATTTGATATACATGTGATTGATGTGTACCTTACCAGTAATCGTAGTAACTCCTGGGTATTTGATACCGGTGCCGTTGCTCATATTTGTAACTCACAGCAGGAGCTGTGGAATAAACGGAGACTGGCAAAGGACGAGGTGACGATGCGCGTCGGGAATGGTTCCAGAGTCGATGTGATCGCCGTCGGCATGCTGCCTCTACATTTACCTACGGGATTAGTTTTGAACCTTAATAATTGTTAATTAGTGCCAAGTTTGAGCATGAACATTGTATCAGGATCTCGTTTAATACGAGATGGCTACTCATTTAAGTCTGAGAATAATGGTTGTTCGATTTATATGAGAGATATGTTTTATGGTCATGCTCCGATGGTCAATGGTTTATTCTTAATGAATCTCGAGCGTAATATTACACATGTTCATAGTGTAGATGCCAAAAGATTTAAAGTTGATAACGATAGTCCCACATACTTGTGGCACTGCCGCCTTGGTCACATTGGTGTCAAGCGCATGAAGAAGCTCCATGCCGATGGACTTTTAGAGTCTCTTGATTATGAATCGTTTGACACGTGCGAACCATGCCTCTTGGGCAAAATGACCAAGACTCCGTTCTCCGGAACAATGGAGCGAGCAACCAACTTGTTGGAAATCATACATACCGATGTGTGCGGTCCAATGAGCGTTGAGGCT
>NW_021217962.1:0-1553 GCF_002162155.2 Triticum dicoccoides
ACATGAAGAAAATTTATTCGCAATATCACTTTCATAGATCTTGGTTGCAAGAGTAGTCTTGCCTACACCACACATGCCAACAACACATATCACATTGGCTGGACCATGTTTGGCGTTGACATCCATCAGCATAATCAACTCCTGTTTAGGCTTTGAAAAGCCCACAAGTTCCGCTTCATCAAGACTATGGGAATAACTATGGATGCCTTCCATGTCAGAATTGGCCTCATCCTTGTACCATCTCCTGTCGTCCATGCTGCTAGGGGTAATGGGCTTCATTAAATGACTGTAGCGTTGGATCCTGTTGCTTACTTCTCCAACTCTTACTTTCAGGCTGCGAATCTGGACAGCAATTTGATGGCGTTCTCTAAGCTTCGTCAGCCGTTGCAAGCAACCTGGGTGCCCCAAATTAACCTGGAAGTCGTCCAAGCAATATTTAATGTTGTATGAAAGATCCTCTACTTGCTCCGCCCATGCTTTCACTAGCTCGTCTCTATCATTCATCCTTTCAGCAGTTCTCAAGAAGGCTTGCATTATTCTTAGCTCGTCTTTGATGTACCTATTAATTATATCAACATGAAATTGAATAGTCAAGGTTTCATTTATCCCATGGTCATGTGTGTCATAGCATATTTTCTGATATACTCCCTCCATTCCTAAATAGAAGACTTTTAATAGATTCCAATATGGACTATATATGGAGCAAAATGAGTGAATCTACACTCTAAAATACGTCTATATACATCTGTATGTACTTCCTATTGAAAATCTCTAAAACAACTTATATTTAGAAACGGAGGGACTATTTGTTAAATCCTTTTCAAAGAAGAAGAAGAGGCAGCATCAAATTATGGCCCCATTCCTAGGCAAAAAAAAGAATTTAATGGATAATAAAATATTGCAAAGAAATATGAGTAATTGATACTTACCATATCTCATCCGGTACTCCCATGAGCAATGCCATCTCATCCATGGCCTCGGAGGCCGCCTTGTTTACGGCACTCCCCACCACCGAACGCGCGACACTTAGAGCCATCTTGATTTTCTCCCCCTTTCACAACAAGCTCTTGAAGCTCTCGATCGATATACAGTAGTTAACTCTGGCTGGCTGGATTGGATATTTTCACTGCTAGTAAAAGGAATACAGATTAATTATACAAACACTAGTAGAAAAAGGACATAATATGAGACACATTAGTGCCGGTTTGATTTTGAGCCAGCACTAATGTGTCCATTAGTGTCGGTTCCAACGACTAGCCGTCTGTTCTCTTTAGTACTGGTTCGTGGAACCTTTAGCACCGGTTCGTGCCACGAACCGGTACTAAAGAGAGTGGTGGCAGGGTGTTGTCAGTCTAGGGCCCCTCCACCACCTTTAGTACCGGTTCGTGGCACGAACCGGTACTAAAGGTCGACGTACATAAACCCTGCGTCCACCCGAGCCACTCTGTTCTTCCCCTTTCCCCTCACTTCCTCTGTTCTTCCCCTCTCTTCCTCGAGCTCCTCACAAATTTTGCCCAAAATTTGTCAAGATTTGAAGGCCCCCATCCATTCAA
>NW_021217963.1:0-1636 GCF_002162155.2 Triticum dicoccoides
GCTACCCGTCGCCTTAAAAAATACAATACTTTTTCTTATTTATTATTTAAAACTGAAGCAACAATTTGAAGTTGTCCTTTACAAAACTAGTAAGCATGTACGTGCAACGCACGTCTCGACTAATACTATTCGTTTCAAGATTGGTCATAATGAGAATATTTCTTTGAACAATGTATTTCCAGATTGAAGCCTGAAAGAAACAAAAATAAACTAGATAATTTAATAATATGTTTCCACCTAACCAATTTGAATACTCTCTTTTCTGGAGAAAACAATCTAAGTAATCTTTTGTATGGCATGAGCCAAATTTAGACAACATACTTGCTAACATCCCATTTATTTACGAATAAACGAAAGGACATAGCAGTTAATAACCAGTCAATGTGGAGTGCCTATAATATTAGTCTCATGCATTGTGGCTTGCATTGACATGGGCACGGCAAGGACGTCCACACAAGAGATAGCGGCGCCAAGAAGAGCCATCTGTGAAGCTACTCTTCTACTGGAAATCCCACACACTACTATAAATCCGTGGCATGTGAGCATGATCACCTTCGGTTACATCGGATACAGGATATGGTTGGAACAAAAACTCTCAAGAGCAACCAACATTTAGATGAAGTTCCAAGATAATGACAAAACAATTGTAGACCATTCCTCGAAATAGGCTTTGACCCCACTACATTAATATAGTAACCACCCGATACAAGAATGAGTTCCACGCCGGGGCAAGCAACACAATCACGCCCAAAAGGAAAAATAAGAGAAAAACAAGAGAAATAATGCGAGGATCGCCGGATCAACGAAAGATGCAGTATCTCGCTACCGCTGCGCCCATTCCATCCCTGTAAGACAAATGACAGCCGCACCCCTCAGAAGAAATTCCTTGAACATTTGTGGGGCATCGAACATACTAACCCGAACACTTTAAGATCGATGAGGGCAGAACCGAGCCCATGAACAGGGTGACAATGCCTTTCACATTATCCATGCCCGTCAATTTTTCCAGTAGATGGTAGATAATTATGCAAATAAATCAAGATGCAAAACATTGAAATTACGGTAAATAATTGCCTTCCTAAATGATTATATGACATGAATGGATTGGCAAGTAGACAGAAGACTGACGATAAGGTGTCAAAATACTGGTTGACATTCTTCTTTCTGCGAGCACATTTGCACCAAGCTATTTAAGTTTCTATTTTTGCTTCTGTTAACAACAGTTCATTTACAGAGCTAAGTAAATATTGAGATGAGAAAGATGTTATTTGACAGGACAACAACATACTAAGAAAACAATCATAATCATGCACCAACCTAAGACGCTGGTAGTATTATCGATTTCAAGTTGCAAATTGTACATGTGCCACATGATGTTTTTTAAGGTGCGAACTCCCTGCACTTTGGCAAACTAAATGACACACTGACCCATGATGCCGGTCGAGCCAATTTGGGCAACAGTCTCACCTAGTTGAACAAACAGTGACTCTCATGGCATGAGATGACATAAACATTACACATGTAAGGGAGCTAGCTTAACAAAACAAAGCCAATTATTTGTCTCTTGTATTCTTCAAGCTAGTCTCACACCTTTTCAGACAATATAGTATGTAACAAACCATGTTGAATTTAAAAA
>NW_021217964.1:0-3000 GCF_002162155.2 Triticum dicoccoides
CACTAAGACTCCATGGGTGTTAGAATCATTACAATGTAATCTAGATTATTGACTCTAGTGCAAGTGGGAGACTAAAGGAAATATTCCCTAGAGGCAATAATAAAGTTGTTATTTTATATTTCCTTATTCATGATAAATGTTTATTATTCATGCTAGAATTGTATTAACCGGAAACTTGATACATGTGTGGATACATAGACAAAACACGGTGTCCTTTGTAAGCCTCTACTAGACTAGCTCGTTAATCAAAGATGGTTAAGTTTCCTAACCATAGACATGTGTTGTCATTTGATGAACGGGATCACATCATTAGGAGAATGATGTGATGGACAACACACATAGCTTAGCATTATGATCGTTCAGTTTTATTGCTATTGCTTTCTTCATGTCATATACATATTCCTTTGACTATGAGATTATGCAACTCCCGGATACCGGAGGAATACCTTGTGTTCTGTCAAACGTCACAACGTAACTGGGTGATCATAAAGATGCTCTACAGGTATCTTGAAGGTGTTTGTTGGGTTGGCATAGATCAAGATTAGGATTTGTCACTCCGAGTATCGGAGAGGTATCTCTGGGCCCTCTCGGTAATGCACATCATAAGAAGCCTTGCAAGTAAAGTGACTAATGAGTTAGTTGCGGGATGATGTACTACGAATCAAGTAAAGAGACTTGCCAGTAATGAGATTGAACTAGGTATGAAGATACCGACAATCGAATCTCGGGCAAGTAACATACCAATGAGAAAGGGAATAATGTATGTTGTCATTATGCTTTGACTGATAAAGATCTTCGTAGAATATATAGGAGCCAATATGAGCATGCAGGTTCTGCTATTGGTTATTGACCTGAGAGGTGTCCCGGTGATGTCTACATAGTTCTCGAACCTGTAGGGTCCGCACGCTTAACGTTTGATAACGATTTTGTATTATATGAGTTATGTGATTTGGTGACCAAATGTTGTTCAGAGTCCTGGATGAGATCACAGACATGACAAGGAGTCTTTAAATGGTTGAGAGATAAAGATTTATATATAGGATGATAGTATTCGGACTTTGGAAGTGTTCCGGGTAGTATCGGGTATTTATCGGACTACCGGGGGGTTACCGCAACACCTCGGGGGAATAATGGGCCTTATGAGCCATAAGAGGGGAGCACACCAGCCCAAAAGGGGTGGAGCCCCTCCCCCCTTAAGGAAGGAGGCCGAATAGGATAAGGAAGAGGGGTCCCCCCCCTTTCCATCCTCCCTTCCCTCTCCCCTTTCCCCCTTCCGGTAATAAGGAAAGGGGCGAATTGGACTAGGCCCCCAAGTAGGATTCCTCCTACTTAGGGCGCCCCAAGGCTGCTCCCCTCCACCTCCCACCTATATATACATAGGGAGGGGCACCTAGAACACACACCAACAATCGTTAGCCGTGTGGGACGCCCCCCTCCACAGATTACACCGTCGGTCATATTCTCGTAGTGCTTAGGCGAAGCCCTGCGCGGATTACTTCACCATCACCGTCACCACGCCGTCATGCTGACGGACCTGATCTACATCCTCGACAATTTGCTTGATCAAGAGTTCGAGGGACGTCATCGAGCTGAATGTGTGTAGAACTCAGAGGTGTCGTACGTTCGGTGATTGATCAGTCAGAATGAGAAGAAGTTCGACTACATCAACCGCGTTATCAAACGCTTCTGCTTTCGGTCTACGAGGGTACGTAGACACACTCTCCCCCTCTCGTTGCTATGCATCTCCTAGATAGATCTTGCATTTGCGTAGGAAATTTTTTGAAATTGCATGCTACGTTCCCCAACACTGGGGGCCATAGTTTTCACTATAGACTTCTCTCGAGAAAATAGCATATAGTGAGTAAACAAAATATTGTTTGGCAATTGATAGAAAAGCAAATAATTATGAAGATATCCAAGGCAATGATCATACATAGGCATCACGTCCAAAATTAGTAGACCAAAACAATTCTGCATCTACTACTATTACTCCACACATCGACCGCTATCAGTCATGCATCTAGTGTATTAAGTTCATGGAAAAACAGAGTAATGCTTTAAGCAAGATGACATGATGTAGACAAGATAAACTCATGTATGAATAAACCCCATCTTGTTACCCTTAATAGAAAAGATACATATGTGTCATGCCCCTTTCTGTCACTGGGATTGAGCACCGCAAGATCAAACCCATTACAAAGCACCTCTTCCCATGGCAAAATAAATCAATCTAGTTGGCCAAACCAAACCAATAAATCGGACAAGAAATATGAAGCTATATTAGTCATGCATAAAAGAGTTCAGAGAAAAACCAAATAATATTCACGGATAGATCTGATCATAAACTCACAATTCACCGGATCCCAACAAACACACCACAAAAAGTCATTACATCGAATAGATCTCCAAGAACAACAAGCAGAATATTGTATTGAGAATCAAAAGGAGAGAAAAAGCTATCTAGCTACTAACTATGGACTCGTAGGTCTGTGGTAATCTACTCACGCATCATCGAAGAGGAAGCAAGGATGATGGAAAAAAACTCCGAGATTGTTTCCCCCTCCGACGGAGTACCAGAGAAGATCTCCAGATGGGATCTCTCAAGAACAGAGGCTTGTGGCGGCGGAAAAAGTATTTCATGGATCAAAATCTCACGGATGGGGACGTTGAGGAAGTGAGAGAGCATGCTTTAGGTGCGGTTAGGGCAGGAATTCGAGCCGAGTCGAGCCAGCTCGGCTCGACTCGCTAGAGCTCGTTCCGTTATCGAGCTAGCTCAACTCGACTCGTTACTATAACGAGCTCAAACCCAAGATTGGCTCGACTCGTATAACTCGCGAGCTGGCTCGTTTAGCTTGTTAAGCTCATTTAAGATATAGACATAAAGCCCTCAAATATGATAAAAATGATTATGTATATATTGAACATATATATCACTAAACAATTATAATTTTCTTGTAACGCGTGAGTCTCCTAGGAGGCTAGGCCTTCAACTGCTCGGTC
>NW_021217965.1:0-1030 GCF_002162155.2 Triticum dicoccoides
ACAATTTTGACCGCTCTCCAGTGATCTACTCCTAGATCACTATTGTACTCCCTTGCCAAACTCAGTGGTATGGCATACAATAGATCTGGTATACAGCATGGCATACTTTATAGAACCTATGACTGAGGCATAGGGAATGACTTTCATTCTCTTTCTATTTTCTGCCGTGGTCGGGCTTTGAGTCTTACTCAACTTAACACCTTGCAACACAGGCAAGAACTCCTTCTTTGACTGTTCCATTTTGAACTATTTCAAAAATTTATCAAGGTATGTATTCATTGAAAAAATCTTATCAAGCGTCTTCATCTATCTATATAGATCTTGATGCTCAATGTGTAAGCAGCTTCACCAAGGTCTTTCTTTGAAAAACTTTTATTCAAGTATCCTTTCATGCTTTGCAGAATAATTCTACATTATTTCCGATCAACAATATGTCATTCACATATACTTATCAGAAATGTTGTAGTGCTCCCACTCACTTTGTTTGTAAATACAGGCTTCACTGTAAGTCTGTACAATAACTATATGCTTTGATCAACTTATCAAAGCGTATATTCCAACTCCGAGATTCTTGCACCAGTCCATAAATGGATCGCTGGAGCTTGCACACTTTGTTAGCTCCCTTTGAATCGACAAAACCTTCCGGTTGCATCATATACAACTCTTCTTCCAGAAATCCATTCAGGAATGCAGTTTTGACATCCATCTGCCAAATTTCATAATCATAAAATGCGGCAATTGCTAACATGATTCGGACAGACTTTTAAGCATCGATACGAGTAAGAAAATCTCATCGTATTCAACACCTTGAACTTTGTCAAAAACCTTTTTCGACAAGTCTAGCTTTGTAGATAGTAACACTACTATCAACGTCCGTCTTCCTCTTGAAGATCCATTTATTCTTAATGACTCACCGATCATCGGGCAAGTCAATCAAAGTCTACACTTTGTTCTCATACATGGATCATATCTCAGATTTCATGGCCTCAAGCCATTTCGTGGAATCTGGGCTCATCATTGCTTCCTCATA
>NW_021217966.1:0-1538 GCF_002162155.2 Triticum dicoccoides
AGTAGGTAGTCTCAATGGTAGGAGTAATGGTAGTGCACACTTAGGATTCCATTATATTAATGGTCAATTCTTAGCAACTGCTGTTGGTTAGCACATGGCTGCTTAGCAACTGGTAAGTTGAATGGAGTGTTACTCTGGTGCCTGGTAAATATATTGATCATCATTAGGTACATTGTGTTCTTGTTGCTTAGCAAATGGCTGTGCAAATCAGTTAATGTCAGTGCCAACATTAGGTACTACCAACAATTAACTATTGCTTAGTAGTCTTAGTAGTTGTATTGTACTAAATTTTGCCCATTGTTAGGTACTGGCCAATGTTAATCTGCACATTGTAGGATTACATTAATTTATTTTTCAATGTGCTCTTGTTGCTTAGTAGTTGTATTGTACTAAATGTTGGCCTTTAATTTTTTCCAGGAAGGTAAAAATTGTGGGTTTGTTCAGTGGGTTGATGAGCAGTGGCCCCCAACAATGGAGAATGCATTGTTGAAGCTTTGGTCAATGGTTGAAGAGAGAAAGTGTGCTAGGGTGAATGATAATCTTGAAAGTTCTTTAACTATTCACCATTTGACAGAACAAAAGAACAAGCTGGATGCAGACTACGACAAGTTGGTGAAAGATGTGCATCAACTTGTGGATATCCAGGCTGATAGGGTTGTGGATTTCAGTTATCTGCAGTCCAACCTCACATATCAGCAGGAATGCAGAGCTGAGTTGATTGCTGGTATGAAGGCAGAAATGGGAAAGAAAGATGCAGCTGCAGAGAAGGTTGAACAGAAGTATGAAATCCTGTGCAACCTGACAAGTGCTCAAGCAACTGTCATCCAAAACCTGAAGTTGAATAATATGAAAGAGAAGGAATTGCTGAGTGAGGCTAGGATGAATTTGGAGTTGAAGAATGCAGAGTTCACACCGTTTGAGGAGAAGCTCACTCAAGAGAAGCTAGAGTTGAAGTTCCAGGTTGCCTATTTGCTGAAGCTTAAGGAAAACTATAATGAAGAGAAGTAGATGCAAGAGTTTAAGATTACTGAGCTCATGAAGGCACAGGAGAAGCTAAAGGAGAAGATCAAGGGGATCCAGGCCATCTTGCAGAACTAAACAAGATGAATTTAGATCAGTGGGCATTGCAGACCTTTTAGGAAGGATGGCTGTGCAATGACCTACTAACTTAGAATTATGGTTGTGTAATGTATGGTTCTAGTACTAATTGTGAACTCTGGCTGTTCATGTACCTAGTAGTTATGCTATCCATCTTTTTGTGAGAAAAGGATGGATTGTGCATTTGAACTCCACTATGTAATGTGAACAATGGTTGTGTATTCCTATAATGTGTTGAACTCCAGTTAGTATCGTTTGCTTTCAATGTTAGACTGAAAATGATGACATAGTGATGCTTATGTTAGACTGAAAATGATGACATACTGATGCTTATGTTATACTGATGGTTAATGCTTAAACCCTAGTTGATGGCTTTAGGTGGTTTCGTCGACCCCGAGCCACCCTAGACCCTAGTTGATGGCTTTAGGTGGTTCCGTCAA
>NW_021217967.1:0-1227 GCF_002162155.2 Triticum dicoccoides
ACAAGGATGCGTACTACTTCAGAGTGGTACGTAATCCTGTCTTGAAGGTCATGTTGCTAGACAACAATGAACCTACGAGCTATGGAGAAGCGATGGTGGGCCCGAATTCCGACAAATGGTTAGAAGCCATGAAATCCGAGATAGTATCCATATATCAGAACAAAGCATGGACTTTGATGGACTTGCCCGATGATCGGCAATCCATTGAGATAAATGGATCTTTTAAGAAGAAGACGGACGTGGATGGTAATGTCACCATCTATGAAGCTCGACTTGTGGCGAAGTGTTTTCCGACAAGTTCAAGGAGTTCACTACGATGAGATTTTCTCACTCGTAGCGATGCTTAAAGTCCGTCGGAATCATGTTAGCATTAGCTGCATTTATGAAATCTGGCAGATGGATGTCAAGACAAGTTTCCTTACCAGCTTTCGTAAGGAAAGGTTGTATGCAATACAATCAGAAAAGTCTTGTCGATCCTAAGGATGCAAAAAGGTATGCTAGCTCCAGCGATCCTTCTAAGGACTGGAGTAAGCATCTCGGAGTTGGAATGTACGCTTTGATGAGATGATCAAAGATTTTGGGTTTGTACAAAGTTTATGAGAAACTTGTATTTCCAAAGAAGTGAGTGGGAGCACTATAGAATTTCTGATGAGTATATGTTGTTGACATATTGTTGATCAGAAATGACGTAGAATTTCTGGAAAGCATATAGGGTTACGGAACGAGTAAAGTGACTTTCCGGTAACGAGATTGAACAAGGTATTGGATACCGACGATCGAATCTCGGGCAAGTAACATACCGATAGACAAAGGGAATTGAATACGGGATTGATTAAGTCCTTGACATCGTGGTTCATCCGATGAGATCATCGTGGAACATGTGGGAGCCATCATGGGTATCCAGATCCCGCTGTTGGTTATTGACCGGAGAACGTCTCGGTCATGTCTACATGTCTCCCGAACACGTAGGGTCTACACACTTAAGGTTCGATGACGCTAGGGTTATAAAGGAAGTTTGTATGTGGTTACCGAATGTTGTTCGGAGTCCCGGATGAGATCCCGGACGTCACGAGGAGTTCCGGAATGGTCCGGAGGTAAAGATTTATATATGGGAAGTCCTATTTTGGCCACCGGAAAATGTTCGGGATTTTTCGGTATTGTACCGGGAAGGTTCTAGAAGGTTCCGGAGTGGGGCCCACCTGCATGGGGGGACCCACATGGACGTGG
>NW_021217968.1:0-1391 GCF_002162155.2 Triticum dicoccoides
TTGTTGTAAGCGAATTCGGCAAATGGAAGGCACTTCTCCCAGTCCATTCCGAACGAGATAACAGAGGCTCGAAGCATGTCTTCTAGAATTTGGTTGACGCGTTCCACTTGACCACTCGACTGAGGGTGGAAAGCGGTGCTAAAGGAGAGACGAGTTCCCATAGCATTTTGGAAACTTTCCCAAAATCGAGAGGTGAAAAGACTTCCTCGATCCGAGTTAATTTCCAAAGGAACACCATGAAGGGACACTATTCGGGAGATGTATAAGTCTGCCAGTTGACTAGCGGTTATACTCTCACGAACAGGTAGGAAATGGGCTACTTTGGATAGACGATCGACCACGACGAAAATAGCATTATTCCCTCTCTTGGTCCTGGGAAAACCGGTAATGAAATCCATACCAATTTTATCCCATTTCCATTCAGGAATAGCTAAGGGTTGAAGGGTGCCAGCAGGCCGTTGATGCTCTGCTTTTACACGACGACAGACGTCGCAATTAGCAATATACTGAGCAATTTCTCTCTTCATCCTAGTCCACCAGAACCTCTGGCGTAGGTCCTGATACATTTTAGTACTACCGGGATGAATAGTGAGAGGAGATTCATGAGCCTCCTTAAGGATCAACTGCCGTAGATGCTGGTTCTTGGGAACCACTAGACGGTTCTCGAAGTACACAACACCATGATCATTTGTGGAGAAAAAACTAGCACCTCCGCTAGCAATGTTCTCTTTGATTTTAGATATTCCCTTATCTCGCTTCTGGGCAGCGATGATTTGATCCGTAAGAGTAGGTTTTGCTACCAAGGTGGAAAGAAAACCTTGAGGTACCATGTGAAGGTTAAGCTTCCGAAATTCATCATGGAGAAGCGGTTGACTTTGTTGTAACATCAGGTTGTTACAATAAGATTTACGACTTAGCGCATCAGCCATGATGTTGGCTTTCCCTGGGGTATAGGTTATTCCTAAGTCGAAGTCTGTGATCAATTCAACCCAACGTCTCTGCCTGAGATTCAAATCCGGTTGGGTGAAAATATACTTCAGACTTTGGTGATCAGTGAATATTTCGCAACGATTACCGAGGAGGTAATGTCGCCAGGTCTTAAGTGCATAGACTACGGCTGCAAGTTCTAGATCATGAGTAGGATAATTCTCCTCATGTGGGTGCAATTGCCGTGAAGCGTAAGCAATTACGTGTCGATCTTGCATGAGAATGCAACCTAGTCCTTGTCGCGAGGCGTCGCAGTAGATAACAAAGTCCTTGGAGAAGTCTGGCGGTACCAGTACGGGAGCAGAAGTCAGGCGTCTTTTCAGTTCCTGAAAGCTGTGCTCACATTGTGGAGTCCATTCGAACTTTTTATCTTTCTTGAGGAGTTCGGTTAGAGGTTTAGCAAC
>NW_021217969.1:0-1081 GCF_002162155.2 Triticum dicoccoides
TGAAGAGTGTTATCCTATGGACCATTTGTTTCATCTTGCTTGCAAAGCTGAACAGGAAATAAAACGACGTGTTGGCCACGAGGAGAACAAGCGCACGGTGCACATTCCAAGAGTTGATATGATTGTTCCTTCAACTACTAGGCATACTATGACAACCACATCCGTTGTTGTCAGGACTACATCACCTCCACCATGTGACACATCGCCCCCGAGAGTGGCTACATCATCTGAGTTGATCATAAGAGGTAATGACAAAGGTACTGATCTTCCATCTCTACATGAGAATGATGAATGCCTTGTCAATTTGAATGCACCATCTGATGAGCTACCCACTACTTTGATCACACCACCTATTTTAGAGGACTACGTTGATAATTTGACTTTGCCATGTGATCAAACAACTGAAATACCCACAATTTTGAGTGCACCCATTGAATTAACTATTGATGCAAAAGAACCAAAGTTTAATCATTTTGATATGACCTCTAATCTTGGTGATGATTCTGTGTTGAATGACTTATTGCATGTTTGCTTATTTAAGCATGTTGTAGCATGTAAATTTGATGCAAGTAAGGTTTATTCACCAATGTTGGGATGGTTTAATGATGAACATTGTCAATCATTTGAAATGAATAAGAGCTTCACTTATATGTGCAAACTGAGTTGCTATATTTTCATGCCTTCTACTTCTTGTGCTAATTTTTTGGCTTTAGATTTTATGAACTATGCAAGTTACTCATCTATTCATGTGTCATATATGCAAAAATCAAGGGAAGTAAAAATGGATGACATATACATATACAACATGTACACCTTGTCTTTTTTGTTAGCCACATTTCAGATTAAGCAATGCCGAGGACGGCTTTATTTTCAAGAAGGGGAGGATGATGAGGACATGACTACCTTGGATATGACCAAAAATATTGCATATATGCATATTTGTCAGGTGATTTCTAGTGCAAACTATTCAATAATCTATTTATGTTATCCAGAACAAAAATACTTCACACACTTTTGTGTTTTGTCTAATTGCAGGTGTATGGGACATTTGTACAATCCACATATGAAGATAAGGAAGAAA
>NW_021217970.1:0-1059 GCF_002162155.2 Triticum dicoccoides
GTCACCCTAGTTCTCTGTCCAGGAGTTGCAAGTAGTTTCTGGTGTTTGTAGTATACTGGAGGCCGTGGACAGCGCTGACCGTAGGGGTGGGCTGTGATGCGGTAGGTACGTGGCACGGTGTACCGAATACCCGTTAGGTATCTCGGGAACCCTGTTCACATTGTTTGGGGCTGTGAGCGATACCTCGGCCGGATCTCCTCATGGATGGAACCCGAATAGGCGATAAACCTGGACTAGAGACTTAGGTGATTAGGTAGGTCGTGGCCGACACCCACGTTGGGCTTCCGCTTGAAGGTTGCCGAGTACATGTCGTGTAAACGACGGTAAGTGGTGAGAGCGTGTATGAAGAAGTACACCCCTGCAGGGTTAACATGATCTATTCGAATAGCCACGTCCGCGGTAAAGGACTACTTGGTTGCCTATACAGTTCATAGACAAGTAAATGGAAACTGCTAAAAGCCTCAAGATAAGTGTGAGTGCCGAGGATGGCTCTTCCATAGGGAGACGGAGGTGGATCCTCGGTAGTGTATTGAAGTGGTGAGTAGTGGACTCGTGTGCGCAAAACCATTTCAAGTTGGAGTATCGTAGGATAGTCTAGCCAAGAGTCAAAGCTGGCTTGCTGCAATAACTCCACCAACCCTTCTTGACAATATGCATGTATGTAGGATCTGATGTAAGTCTTGCTGAGTACCTTTGTACTCATGTTGCTATAATTTACATTTTTTACAGAAGACGCTGCAACCCCTTCTGATGGGTTCTATGTAGACATTGACATCAACGAGTAGGCTAAAGGCCCAGGTGGTGACCCTGAGCTTGTGAAGGACCACGTAGTATAGCTAGGCTTTCCAAGCCTCTTTTATTTTACTAGTTGTCTGTACTCAGACAAGTTACTTCCGCTGCTGGTTTGTATGACTGTATGACTTGAATGTTGGGTCGTGAGACCCGTACCTTTGTGTATGTTATGTATGGCTCTCTGAGCCTTAAATAAAGTACTTGTGTCATAGAGTCATGTTGTGATGCTTCGTTGTATTTGCACATATCGAGCATATTGTGTGTATG
>NW_021217971.1:0-1379 GCF_002162155.2 Triticum dicoccoides
GCAAGAAGAACTACGCATAGACCTAGCTCATGATGCCACTGTTGGGTAACGTTGCAGAAAACAAAAAATTTCCTACTCGTTTCACCAAGATCATCTAGGAGTTCATCTAGCAACGAGTCATTGGATGCATCTACGTACCTTGTAGATCGCGAGCGGAAGCGTTCAAAGAACGGGGATGATGTAGTCGAACACGACGTGATTCGAATCACCGGAGATCCTAGCACCGAACGGACGGCACCTCCGCGTTCAACACACGTACGGAACAGCCACGTCTCCTCCTTCTTGATCCAGCAAGGGAGGGAGGAGAGGTTGAGGGAGATGGCACCAGCAGCAGCACGACGGCGTGGTGTTGATGGAGCTGCAGTACTCCGGCAGAGCTTCGCTAAGCAATAAGGAGATGGAGGAGGTGTTGGGGAGGGAGAAGGAGGCAACCAAAGGCCAAGGACTCAAGGTATGAAGTCCCTCCTCTCCCCCACTATATATAGGGGTCCCAAGGGGGGGTGGCCGGCCCTAGGAGATCCAATCTCCTAGGGGGTGCGGCGGCCAAGGGGGGTTTCCCTCCCCCCCAAGGCACCTAGGAGGTGCCTTACCCTCCTAGGACTCTTGCCCCCTTGAACCCTAGGCGCATGGGCCTATGTGGGGCTGGTGCCCTTGGCCCAAGCAGGCCAAGGCGCACCCCCTACAACCCATGTGGCCCCCGGGGATGGGTGGCCCCACCCGGTGGGCCCCCGGGACCCCTCCGGTGGTCCCGGTACAATACCGATAACCCCGAAACTTGTCCCGATGCCCGAAACAGGACTTTCCATATATAAATCTTTACCTCCGGACCATTCCGGAACTCCTCGTGACGTCCGGGATCTCATCCGGGACTCCGAACAACATTCGTGTTACTGCATATACATATCCCTACAACCCTAGCGTAACTGAACCTTAAGTGTGTAGACCCTACGGGTTCGGGAGACATGTAGACATGACCGAGATCGCTCTCCGGTCAATAACCAACAGCGGGATCTGGATACCCATGTTGGCTCCCACATGCTCCACGATGATCTCATCGGATGAACCACGATGTCGAGGATTTAATCAACCCCGTATGCAATTCCCTTTGTCAATCGATATGTTACTTGCCCGAGATTCGATCGTCGGTATCCCAATACCTCGTTCAATCTTGTTACCGGCAAGTCACTTTACTCGTACCGTAATGCATGATCCCGTGACCAAACACTTGGTCACTTTGAGCTCATTATGATGATGCATTACTTGAGTGGGCCCAGTGATATCTCTCCGTCATACGGAGTGACAAATCCCAGTCTCGATCCATATAAAACAATAGATACTTTCGGAGATACCTGTAGTGCACCTTTATAGTCACCCAGTTA
>NW_021217972.1:0-1449 GCF_002162155.2 Triticum dicoccoides
AGATGTTTGCATATGTTTTGTTGAATTGAGTTCCTTCCTAAAAAAAGCACTAAATATGTTTGCATATGTTTGCACATCTTTTCAGTACAAACTTTTTAAAAAGTTTCTTTCTGAACTTCTCAAAATTAATATACATGAACTTGATTATCTTTTTAACATGTATTGATATCAGCTTCGTTGGATTTTTGTGCAACTTGAACTGATCGAGTAACACAATCAGTTCAAATCTCGAGAGACCATAAGTTCAAGTTCACTAGTATTTATAAATGTTGGTTGCAGCACTAGCATTTACAAATTTCTTATAATCTCCACAGGTCGGAGGCCGCACATATTTCTTATTCCTATTGCTATAAGTTCAAGCGATCAAATGCTATAAGTTCGCATGTTATTCTCCAATTAGTTCAAGTGATCATTGTTTTATTTTATTGTGTATATGTCTAAGAGTAGACTTTGTGACCTGAACTTTCTACTTACTGCTTAGAGAACGTCCCTTTTGTGGCATGAACTTTCTTCTTATTGCTTAGAGAAGGTCCCTTGGAAAAGATGACTACCTTTCGAAGTTGGATTATCCTCAAACAGTTTATATTTTGATGTGGAATAGGAAAATAGGTTTGCTTTGGAGTGTGTTTTACAATTAGAACCTTTTAGACTTCATATTCTTTGAGTATGCAAAAAAAAAACAAAGGAGAAAAGCTGGCTACCTGCGCATAGTTTTTATAATTTCCATGGAAAACTAATATTCATTCCCCTATTTGGTGGATGTTTTGATATATTTCCTTCGCGAATTGCAGTTGTCGAATGGTGTTACACAATTACTATTCTAGCATCATTGTTTATATTGTATTTTTTTAGCATTCTTGCAACCCTATTAACAACATCTTTTTGTGCAGTGTTTGTCGGTTTTTTATTTATGGACATCTTGGGCTTGCTGGGTGCAGAATCAAAATTTGTCGGTTTTTTATTTATGGACATCTTGGGCTTGCTGGGTGCAGAATCAAAGAAGGCCAGTGAGAGGTACTAGTAGAAGAGGAAGAAGTAATGTGAAAAATGAGATAAATGTGAGAAGACCAAGTACAAAAGCGTGAGTGGAATTCAGATTTTTTTTCAGATTCTTGCTGTACACATACCTTTGGTATATAGATGCACTGTAATGTATCTAGAAAGTATGAATGGTTAATACCTCAATGGTGCACTATGCATCTTTGGTAGTTTTTATGCATTTTTAGTCATTGTGCAGCAATTTAATGGTTCCGGGAAGTTTGTATGTACTTTTACATTGGCTCATCAAGGTTGTGTGCGTACCATACAGAAATCTGGAGCAATTTGGCAAAAAGTATTTACATCCATTCAAACTCGAGGATACGACAAGTTCAGAGATTTTTCTTTTACAAAAGTTTGTGGTTGACAATTAGTTCAAATGATCATTGTTTTCTTCATTGAAGAAAATAA
>NW_021217973.1:0-1063 GCF_002162155.2 Triticum dicoccoides
GGATAATGCTCCTAGCTAGTGTACGCATTCAGATCGAGCGATCCAGTATATAGCGTGTGCTTATCACTGAAACTTGCCTCTGCTTGTGAACTTGTAACTTTTCAGTAGAATTCATGCTCGACAGAAAAATATTTTCGGTAATCCAAACTAGCTACTCAGCAAGTTCAAACGGAAAAAACACTAAGACCTCCTTTGGTTTAGAGGAATTTCATAGGAATTCTAGAGGATAGGATAGGATTATCATAGGATAGGATTATCGTAGGAATAGAAATCTTGTAGGAAATAAGATGACATGTATCTCAAACAAGATGTCATTTGGTTGACACCAAAGAAATTTTTTCATTGAGTCTAGGCTCATTTTTATTTTCCTATGAAATGTGGAGGATAGGAACCAATCCTATGTAGGAATAGGAATCCATTCCTATGAACCAAAGGGCTCTAAAGAAAAAAAATCCTATAAGAATCCTATCCTTTAGAATTCCTATGAAATTCCTCCAAACCAAAGGAGGCCTAAACGGAGAATCGTGTCCAGGCCCAGGACAGTCAGTAACTAAAACGAGATTAACTAGGAGGAAGCGAGTAGTACTAGTAGGTCGAGGAGGTACCACAACCACCTCCGTCTTTATAAACCCACACCCACCTCGCGCTGTCTCGCCAACAAGTCCTACCTTTTTCCCCTAAAAAAACAACAAGTCCTACCTTCTCCCTCTGAGTTAATTGCACGGAAGTAGCACAACTGCGGCATCACATGCAGATTGGTACCACGATTGCTAATTTTTGCGTGTCAGTACCAACATTGGTCCAGGTTTTTGCAAAAAGGCTAAAAGGCTGTTTTATACGGGTCAATAGCTCATGTGCGACTTTTTTCATGCGAATTGGAAGGAGTGCGACGTTGTTCGAGCAAATGGCTGTGGTGCGACAATTTTGAGCAGGCAAATAGCCCACGCACGACATGGCTGTTAGATGTGGTCAAATTGGTCGTCAACCAAGCCCGCTCGTTTATGTTAGGACATGTGGGTCCAACTTAATTGTTCCTCAAAACAGCTGACCGTGCCCTGCCACC
>NW_021217974.1:0-1527 GCF_002162155.2 Triticum dicoccoides
GCCGAACAGGGCCAGGCCCACCTGTCTCCTAGGTGGTCTCAACCTGCCCTGTCGCTCCGCCACCAAGTAACAGTCGGGGGCCGTCGGGAACCCAGGCCCACCTCTACCGGGATGGAGCCACCTGCCCCTTCAGCCCCCAACTCCGAACAGTATCACAGGTAATGTAACAGTGTAAAGTATATAGTATATGCCCGTGATCACCTCCCGAAGGGATCACAGCCCAGTAGTATAGCATGGCAGACGGACAAGAGTGTAGGGCCACTGATGGAACACTAGCATCCTATACTAAGCATTTAGGATTGCGGGTAAGGTATCAATGACTGTAGCAGCAATGACAGGCTATGCATCAGAATAGGATTAACGGAAAGCAGTAACATGCTACACTACTCTAATGCAAGCAGTATAGAGAAGAGTAGGCGATATCTAGTGATCAAAGGGGGGGCTTGCCTGGTTGCTCTGGCAAGAGAGAGGAGTCGTCAACTCCGTAGTCGAACTGGTCAACAGCAGCGTCGGTCTCGTAGTCTACCGGAGAGAAGAGGGGGAAGAAATAATGAATACAGAGCAAACAAAGCATCACAAAATATAACAAGGCAATACGCGATGTTCGGTGTGCCCTAAGGCGGTAGTAGGTGATACCGGTGACGGGGGGGAAAACATCCGGGAAAGTATTCCCGGTGTTTCGTGTTTTCGGGCAGAGGAGCCGGAGGGGGAAAGTTGCGGGTTCGATAGGTTAGGGGTGTGTGGCGGACGAACGGACCGCGTACCCGGATTCGTCTCGTCGTTCTGAGCAACTTTCATGTTGAAAATATTTTAATCCGAGTTACGGATTAAAAGATATGATTTTCTAAAGATTTTATTAATTTCTGGAATTTAATTAATTAATTAATTAATTCGAAAAATGAATTTATGACGTCAGCATGATGTCATGCTGACGTCAGCAGTCAACAGGGTTGACTTGGTCAACCTGACGGGTGGGTCCCATTCATTAGTGACTGTTAACTAATTATCTTAGTTAAGTTTAATTAACAGTAGTTAATTAGGTTAATTAGTCATTAGGTTTAATTAATCAGGATTAATTAAATTAATTATTTACTTAATTAATTAGTTAATTAATTAATTTTATTCATTATTATTTTTATTAATTATATTTATCTAAATTCCTTTTCCTTTTTTTTTAATAAAACGTTATGGGGGCGGGCCCCTGTGGTCAGTGGCCCATGGGGCCTTGCGGGCGTTGGGTGCAGGGTGTGGTCGCCACCCGCTAACGGGCGAACCCGGGCGGCCGCCGCAGGCGCGCGCGCCAGCACCGGCGAGGCGGGCTGGGTGCTGGCTGCAGGCGAGAGGGGAGGCGGGCCACGGCAGGGCGTGGCCGGCGGGCGCAACAGCGGCCACGGCGCCGGACCGGGAAGGCGCGGGCGAGGCCATGGTGAGCGCGGGCCGGGGCGCGACGAGCGCGGCACCGGAGCGAGGCAAGAGGTGTGCGGGAGGGGCATCCAGGGGCGCGGTCGAGGGGAGCGCGGCGAGCGC
>NW_021217975.1:0-1446 GCF_002162155.2 Triticum dicoccoides
GCTCCGCCGTCCCGCCCTGCCCGCCATGGCTGCCTGCCCCGTCCCCGTCGCCGAGGAGGAGCTCGCGCTCGGGGAGGACGAGGAGGCGGCTGCCTCCGGGGAGCAACAGAAGGAGGAGGGGCACGCGGCAGCAGCGGAGGGAGGACCCGACCGGGACAGGGCCGTGGGCGAGGGAGGGAGGCCTCGCCCCCCTCGATCTGGACGGGGTCGCGGCCTGCCTACACCACCGCCAGTCGGCCGTCGCTGCATCGCACGCCCGTGCCGTCTTCCGGGGCCATGGCGTGCAGCCGACCGGGACAGGGCCGCATCCTCTCCTCCCCGCGCCCCGCTCCTCCCGCCTCGCCGCCGCCTCCACTCCCTCCGAACCCTCGCCGCGCCCACCTCCCTTCCCTACGCCGCCGTCATCTCCGTCGGTGCCCGCCTCCTCTCCATCGGGGCCGAGGTAGAACGGGAGGTGGCACCCCTGCAGTCGTGGGCGTTGGCGCAGCCGCAGGCGGGGGCGGCTGCGTGGACGCAATTGGGGCAGGGCCGTTCACCGTGGCCGCATCAGGCGCGGGCGCAGCCGCAGGCAGAGCAGCAGCAGCAGGTGAGGCTGTACACGGCGGAAGGGGAACATGCAGGGTACACGGCCAAGTGGGAGGAGCTCCATCCGGTTTCACAGCACCTTCTCCTGCAAATCGAGTAGGTTCCTGGTCATATCGCATCTCGTGCCCATCTTTCTTGTCGAATTTGGTACTCGTGGTTTATTATTGGCTTCCGCCGCTGTGACGTGCTGGGGTTTCGAAAACATCTCGTGGTGGTGGATTCTGCAGGTATTGTGGGGATCAGAGGAGTTATCTCTTTCTTCACTTTGTGTATTTAATTGTGTCTCCCTTGATTGGTTTGGTGCTTTTCCTTGTGCTCAGAATGATTTGCCTCATTGCTCTCTGACCATCACCTGGTTCATTTGTGATTTGGCACGGACAAGATAAGGGATGAGAGGCATGTGTGTGAGCAGGTGGCACAATAACCGGATGCTCGTTAGACTACCTAGGTTTGGTTTTATTCTGTGGGTGCTTTGTTCTTTAATTTGCAGAACATGTTTGAACAACGTTTCAGCCTTCACGGATTAGTGCAGTACCCTAACCATTGCAGAAAAGAGGAAGAAAGTAAAACTGAACCTAAATTCAGATATATCTTGACGAACATCCAGTTATCTGCTTAAAGAACAAAGCGTGCTTAATATTGGTTTGGTTTTATTCTGTGATTAGGTGGAACAATTCAGGATAAAAATAAACCTAAATTCAGATATATTTTGACGTAATCATATATTAGTTGCAATTAGATTATATGAGCATATCAAACTAGATGGTCTCATAGACCTTTATAAGTTGTTGATATTCTCTATTTTTGGCCACATCATTTTTGTAAAAATAGTAGAGTCGCTAACACATCTGCACAACCTAT
>NW_021217976.1:0-1484 GCF_002162155.2 Triticum dicoccoides
GTATATAACCTTTGTCGAGAAGCTCTTGTACTTGACGCATAATCTCCTTCGTCTCCTCTGGATTGGTACGGTATGGTGCACGGTTTGGCAGTGAAGCACCGGGAATTAAGTCAATCTGATGCTCAATCCCTCGAATAGGCGGTAATCCCGGTGGCACGTCTTGTGGAAAGACGTCAGCGAACTCCTGCAAAATGTTAGTGACAGCAGGAGGCAAAGAGGAAGGCACGTCCTCGAATGAAAATAATGCCTCTTTGCAAACAAAAGCATAGCAAACAGATTTGCTGAAATCTAGCTCATCAATATCAGATTTGGTGGCAAATAAACATGCACTTTTCAATTTAATTTCAGAAGCAACACTAGATGGTTTATTATTAGGCTTCATTTGTTGCTCAAATTCTTTTGCCACAATCTGATTTTCACTCTTATTCGTCTCCTGTTTTGCTTTATTAGCTCTATTAATATCATCTTTCGAAATGGAATCAGGAGTCATAGGAAGCAAAGTAATATTTTTATCCTTATGAACAAGAGTATAGTGATTGTTTCTACCATGGTGTACAGAATTTTTATCAAATTGCCATGGTCTACCAAGTAATAAGGAACATGCTTGCATAGGTACCACATCACAATCAACATAATCAGCATATGTAGATATACTAAAATGCACACGAACAGTACGTGTTACCTTAACCTTGCCGCTGTTGTTGAACCATTGGATGTAGTAAGGATGTGGATGTGGTCTTGTGGTGAGAGAAAGCTTCTCGACCATCTCCATGCTAGCCAAGTTGTTGCAGCTCCCTCCGTCTATGATGACGCGCACAGAACGTTCCTTCACAACTCCCTTGGTATGGAACAAATTGTGCCTCTGATTTTGCTCAGCTTGTGTGATCTGCACATTCAAAACACGTTGAGCAACTAAACATTCATACCTGTCAGCGTCTTCAGGAGCCATGTATTGCGTCTCATTATCAGAATCATCTCCACCATGTTCTTCACGTGTAATAAGAGCCAAAGTCTCATCATCATAGTCACTAGCGAACTCATATCCACCATCCGCGGTAGCAATCATCACACGCGGAGATTTGCATTCTCTCGCATAATGACCTCCTCCCTTACAACGACGACAAATAATATCACTTGTGTGCCCTGTTGATGCTATGGAAGAAGAAGAACGCTGTGTAGGCCCCGCAGGTGCGCTCTTGGCAGATAATGGTGGTTGTGCCTGTTTTCTTGTATCACGGCTGGAGGTGGCACCTGATGGAGGTGCTGGTGCAGTTGAAGTAGAAGATGCACGTGGTGTCCATGATGAAGGTCGGCCTGCAGAAAAGTTAGTTCGCCCCAATGCTTGTCGATCCTGCACTTCACGTTCAGCTTTACAAGCAAGATGGAATAAACGAGTGATATTAGTATACTCCTTATAGTCTAGAATGGTCTGAATCTCTCTATTTAATCCACCCAGAAAACGTGCAAGCATAGCTTCATTCTCC
>NW_021217977.1:0-2811 GCF_002162155.2 Triticum dicoccoides
CAGGCTATTATATTATCCATCTTGGATGTTTTATATGCATTTATATGCTATTCTATATTATTTTTGGGACTAACCTAGACCCCAGTGCCAGTTTCTTATTTTTCCTTGTTCTTGAGTTCTACAGGAAAACAATACAAAACAGAGTCTAGACGATTTGAAAATTCACGGTGATTTTTTATGGACCAGAAGAAGCCCCTCAAGCAAAAGAGTTGGGTCAGAAGAGTCCTGAGTCATCCACAAGGGTGGAGGGCGCCCCCCTAGGGTGCGCCCCTTGTCTTGTCGTTGACTCATGGACCCCCCTGACTTGTTCTCGGCGCCAAAAATTCCTATAAACATGGAAACCCCCAGAAATAAACCTAGATCGGGAGTTCGACCGCCATAAACATCTGTAGTCACGAAAAACCTATCTAGGCCCTCTCTGGCACCCTGCCCGAGGGGGCCATCATCACCGAAGGCCATGGAGGAGGATCCCTGAGGGGGCTATCATCGCCATGGAAGCTAAGGACCAGAGGGAGAGCCTCTTCCCATCTACAGGGGAGGCCATGGAGGAGGAAGCACAAGGGGGAGACTCTCTCCCCCTCTCTTTCGGTGGCGCCGGAGTGGCACCGGGGGGAGCCATCGCCGCTGTGATCTTCTTCATCAACATCACCATCTTCATCACCATCCTCATCTATTTTACGCGGTCCACTCTCCCGCACCCCGCTGTAATCCCCTACTTGAACATGGTGCTCTATGCCACGTATTATGATCCAACTATGTGTTGCCATCCTATTATGTTTTGAGTAGATTTCCTTTTTCTTTTGAGTTGATTGATGATCTAGATTGGTTTGAGTTGTATGTTTTATTTTGGTGTTGTCCTATGGTTCCTGTTGGGAAACGTAGCATGCAATTTCAAAAAAATTCCTACGCCCATGCAAGATCTATCTAGGATATGCATAGCAACGAGTGGGAGAGTGTCTCCACATACTCTCATAGACCGAAAGCGGAAGCGTTCACTTAACGCGGTTGATGTAGTCGTACTCTTCGCGATCCGATCATGATCCATCCGATCTAGTGCCGAACGGACGGCACATCCGAGTTTAGCAAACATGCTTCTCGATGACGTCTCCTTCTTCTTGATCCAGAAAGTGAGAGAGGAGAAGTAGATGGGATCACAACCAACATGACAACGTGGTGGTGATGGTGGTGGTGGAGCACCGATAGCGCTTTGCTAAACGTCACCGGGACGAGGCACTGGAACTACAGAGTAACGGGAGAGAGAGGGGTGCCAAGGGCTTGGTGTGTCCTATTGGGGCACCCCCCTATATATAGGTGGAGGGGCGTGGCAAACAGCCCCTCCAAGCCCAAATGCACAACTATGGGGAAGAGGACTTGGACTCCAAGTCCAATCCTATTCCTACTAGGACTTCTTCCTTTTTTTCCTTCCTTAGCCACATGAGCTTTTGAGGACTTGGTGAGCCTAGCCCAATAAGACTAGGGCACCTCCCCGCAGCCCATCAAATATCCCAATACTACTCTAGCGTCAACGAACGTTAAGCGTGCGACCCTACAGGTTTGAGAACTATGTAGACATGACCGAGACACTTCTCCGGTCAATAACCAATAACAGAACCTGGATGCTCATATTGGCTCCCACATATTCTACGAAGATCTTTATCGGTCGAACCATTATGACAACATATGTTATTCCCTTTGTCATCGGTATGTTATTTGCCCAAGATTCGATTGTCGGTATCTTCATATCTAGTTCAGTCTCGTTACCGACAAGTCTCTTCACTCGTTCCGTAATGCATCATCCCGCAACTAACTCATTAGTCACATTGCTTGCAAGGTTTCATATGATGTGCATTGCCGAGAGGGCCCAGAGACACCTCTCCGATACTCAGAGTGACCAATCCTAATCTCGATCTATGCCAACCCAACAAATACCATCGGAGATACCTATAGAGCATCGTTATAACCGCCCAGTTACATTGTGGCGTTTGACAGCACACAAGGCATTCCTCCAGTATCCGGGAGTTGCATAATCTCATAGCCGAAGGAATATGTATTTGACAAGAAGAAAGCAGTAGAAATAAATCTAACGATCAATATGCTATGCTAACGGATGGGTCTTGTCCATCACATCATTCTCCTAGTGCTGTGACCCTGTTCATCAAATGACAACACATGTCTACGGTGAGGAAACTTAGCCATCTTCGATTAACGAGCTACCCTAGTAGAGGCTTACTAGGGACACGGTGTTTTGTCTATGTATCCACAAATGTATCAAGTTTCCTGTTAATACAACTCTAGCATGAATAATAAACATTTATCATGAATAAGAATATATAAAATAACAACTTTATTAATGCATCTAGGGCATATTTCCTTCAGTCTCCCACTTGCACTAGAGTCAATAATTTAGTTCACATCTCCATGTGGTTTAACACCAATAGTTCACATATGTATGTAATTAACACCCATAGTTCACATCAGAACGTGACCAACAACAAAAGGGTTTACTAGAGTCAATAATCTAGTCCACATCTCCATGTGATTAAAACCCAAAGGGTACTAAGGTGTGATCATGTTTTTCTTGTGAGAGAAGTTTAGTCAATGGGTCGGCCATATTCAGAGCCGTATGTATTTTGCAAATTTTCTATGTCTACACTGCTCTGCATGGAGCTACTCAAGCTAATTGCTCCCACTTTCAATATGTATCCAGATTGAGACTCAGAGTCATCCAGATAGGTGTAAAAGCTTGCATCGACGTAACTCTTTATGACGAACTCTTTATCACCTCCATAACCGAGAAATATTTCCTTAGTC
>NW_021217978.1:0-2811 GCF_002162155.2 Triticum dicoccoides
CAGGCTATTATATTATCCATCTTGGATGTTTTATATGCATTTATATGCTATTCTATATTATTTTTGGGACTAACCTAGACCCCAGTGCCAGTTTCTTATTTTTCCTTGTTCTTGAGTTCTACAGGAAAACAATACAAAACAGAGTCTAGACGATTTGAAAATTCACGGTGATTTTTTATGGACCAGAAGAAGCCCCTCAAGCAAAAGAGTTGGGTCAGAAGAGTCCTGAGTCATCCACAAGGGTGGAGGGCGCCCCCCTAGGGTGCGCCCCTTGTCTTGTCGTTGACTCATGGACCCCCCTGACTTGTTCTCGGCGCCAAAAATTCCTATAAACATGGAAACCCCCAGAAATAAACCTAGATCGGGAGTTCGACCGCCATAAACATCTGTAGTCACGAAAAACCTATCTAGGCCCTCTCTGGCACCCTGCCCGAGGGGGCCATCATCACCGAAGGCCATGGAGGAGGATCCCTGAGGGGGCTATCATCGCCATGGAAGCTAAGGACCAGAGGGAGAGCCTCTTCCCATCTACAGGGGAGGCCATGGAGGAGGAAGCACAAGGGGGAGACTCTCTCCCCCTCTCTTTCGGTGGCGCCGGAGTGGCACCGGGGGGAGCCATCGCCGCTGTGATCTTCTTCATCAACATCACCATCTTCATCACCATCCTCATCTATTTTACGCGGTCCACTCTCCCGCACCCCGCTGTAATCCCCTACTTGAACATGGTGCTCTATGCCACGTATTATGATCCAACTATGTGTTGCCATCCTATTATGTTTTGAGTAGATTTCCTTTTTCTTTTGAGTTGATTGATGATCTAGATTGGTTTGAGTTGTATGTTTTATTTTGGTGTTGTCCTATGGTTCCTGTTGGGAAACGTAGCATGCAATTTCAAAAAAATTCCTACGCCCATGCAAGATCTATCTAGGATATGCATAGCAACGAGTGGGAGAGTGTCTCCACATACTCTCATAGACCGAAAGCGGAAGCGTTCACTTAACGCGGTTGATGTAGTCGTACTCTTCGCGATCCGATCATGATCCATCCGATCTAGTGCCGAACGGACGGCACATCCGAGTTTAGCAAACATGCTTCTCGATGACGTCTCCTTCTTCTTGATCCAGAAAGTGAGAGAGGAGAAGTAGATGGGATCACAACCAACATGACAACGTGGTGGTGATGGTGGTGGTGGAGCACCGATAGCGCTTTGCTAAACGTCACCGGGACGAGGCACTGGAACTACGGAGTAACGGGAGAGAGAGGGGTGCCAAGGGCTTGGTGTGTCCTATTGGGGCACCCCCCTATATATAGGTGGAGGGGCGTGGCAAACAGCCCCTCCAAGCCCAAATGCACAACTATGGGGAAGAGGACTTGGACTCCAAGTCCAATCCTATTCCTACTAGGACTTCTTCCTTTTTTTCCTTCCTTAGCCACATGAGCTTTTGAGGACTTGGTGAGCCTAGCCCAATAAGACTAGGGCACCTCCCGGCAGCCCATCAAATATCCCAATACTACTCTAGCGTCAACGAACGTTAAGCGTGCGACCCTACAGGTTTGAGAACTATGTAGACATGACCGAGACACTTCTCCGGTCAATAACCAATAACAGAACCTGGATGCTCATATTGGCTCCCACATATTCTACGAAGATCTTTATCGGTCGAACCATTATGACAACATATGTTATTCCCTTTGTCATCGGTATGTTATTTGCCCAAGATTCGATTGTCGGTATCTTCATATCTAGTTCAGTCTCGTTACCGACAAGTCTCTTCACTCGTTCCGTAATGCATCATCCCGCAACTAACTCATTAGTCACATTGCTTGCAAGGTTTCATATGATGTGCATTGCCGAGAGGGCCCAGAGACACCTCTCCGATACTCAGAGTGACCAATCCTAATCTCGATCTATGCCAACCCAACAAATACCATCGGAGATACCTATAGAGCATCGTTATAACCGCCCAGTTACATTGTGGCGTTTGACAGCACACAAGGCATTCCTCCAGTATCCGGGAGTTGCATAATCTCATAGCCGAAGGAATATGTATTTGACAAGAAGAAAGCAGTAGAAATAAATCTAACGATCAATATGCTATGCTAACGGATGGGTCTTGTCCATCACATCATTCTCCTAGTGCTGTGACCCTGTTCATCAAATGACAACACATGTCTACGGTGAGGAAACTTAGCCATCTTCGATTAACGAGCTACCCTAGTAGAGGCTTACTAGGGACACGGTGTTTTGTCTATGTATCCACAAATGTATCAAGTTTCCTGTTAATACAACTCTAGCATGAATAATAAACATTTATCATGAATAAGAATATATAAAATAACAACTTTATTAATGCATCTAGGGCATATTTCCTTCAGTCTCCCACTTGCACTAGAGTCAATAATTTAGTTCACATCTCCATGTGGTTTAACACCAATAGTTCACATATGTATGTAATTAACACCCATAGTTCACATCAGAACGTGACCAACAACAAAAGGGTTTACTAGAGTCAATAATCTAGTCCACATCTCCATGTGATTAAAACCCAAAGGGTACTAAGGTGTGATCATGTTTTTCTTGTGAGAGAAGTTTAGTCAATGGGTCGGCCATATTCAGAGCCGTATGTATTTTGCAAATTTTCTATGTCTACACTGCTCTGCATGGAGCTACTCAAGCTAATTGCTCCCACTTTCAATATGTATCCAGATTGAGACTCAGAGTCATCCAGATAGGTGTAAAAGCTTGCATCGACGTAACTCTTTATGACGAACTCTTTATCACCTCCATAACCGAGAAATATTTCCTTAGTC
>NW_021217979.1:0-1232 GCF_002162155.2 Triticum dicoccoides
TGATCCTGATAGAGAGAATAGATCCTAATTCCTTAACCCCCGGTGGAAGAATAGACTGACTCAGATCAGAATGTCATAAGATAAAGGAGTAAAAAGAGCCTTACGTTCCAACCCACAAACAATTCCCCTACATATAACTAAAGAATTTCTAGACTCAACATCGACCGGTTTGGCTTGGAGAACCTACAGGCAGTCCGGCTCTGATGCCAACGCTGTCAGGACCCCGACTCGATGTCACATCGATCTAGCTTGTAACACCTCATATCACTTTGCGGCCTCACGCACGGTAACCCCATGGGTGTCGCCTTACCTTTGCCCGGGACCGTTTGCGCCTTTTGGCTCACGTATATGATAGTGTCGCTAGCATCCATATGATAAAGAGCCCGGGCTGACATGACTAGTCGTAAACCCAAAGTGGCACAGACTTACAGGGACAGGCATCCATGACCCAGCAACGAACGTGTCGGTCATCAGCAAGTGGGTCCGGGCTGTAGCACTGGGCTAGCAGGACTCCGGTAAACCGGGCTGTAGCGGGCTAACAGGAATCCGGTACTCAATGCGTGACATTTCCCCGAAGGGACAGACACAGGAACGAAGAAGGACACATGCCGGCCAGCCTAAGTGTTCCCGAGCAGTAGCAAGCTACCATGGCTCAGAGGTAACACTAGGAGACATTTCCCGGTAAGAGAGGCTACTAAGGATAAACAACTAGATAGCCAGATCCCACACATACCAAGCATTTCAAACATACACACAATATGCTCGATATGTGCAAATACAACAAGGCATCACAACATGACTCTATGACACAAGTAATTTATTTAAGGCTCAGAGAGCCATACATAACATACACAAAGGTACGGGTCACACGACCCAGCATTCAAGTCATACAGTCATACAAACCAGCAGCGGAAGTAACTTGTCTGAGTACAGACAACTAGTAAAATAAAAGAGGCTTGGAAAGCCTAGCTATACTACGAGGTCCTTCACAAGCTCAGGATCACCACCTGGGCCTTAGCCTACTCATTGATGTCAACGTCTACGTAGAACCCATCAGAAGGGGTTGCAGCGTCTTCTGTAAAAATGTAAATTATAGCAACATGAGTACAAAGGTACTCAGCAAGACTTACATCAGATCCTACATACATGCATATTATCAAGAAGGGTTGGTGGAGTTGTTGCAGCAAGCCAGCTTTGACTCTTGGCTAGGCTAACCTACGAGACTCCAACTC
>NW_021217980.1:0-1703 GCF_002162155.2 Triticum dicoccoides
ATGCACATAAAAATGTTAATAAATCATTTGAAAAGAAATGTTGAAAAAGTGCATGAAATATGTTAATCAAGCATTTGGAAAATGTAAAATGTGTATACAAAAAATATTGACAATGTATTAAAAAATGTTAATCTTGTATTTCAGAAATGTTAATCAAGGATTTGAAAATATGAAAAAAATATGTATAGAAAAAATGTTGACCAGTTATTAAAAAAATGTAAAAATTGTATCTCAAAAACATTAATCAAGCATTTAAAAAATGTTAACTGCGTCTAAAAAAATGTTGGCTATATATTCAATAAATGTTAATTTGTTATTTAGAAAATGTTAAGCAAACT
The DNA here is from genome assembly GCF_002162155.2 of Triticum dicoccoides. Classification (NCBI taxonomy): domain Eukaryota; kingdom Viridiplantae; phylum Streptophyta; class Magnoliopsida; order Poales; family Poaceae; genus Triticum; species Triticum dicoccoides. The sequence continues at coordinate 339 of NW_021217980.1, forward strand.
TTTGAAAAACATTAAAAATGTATTAGATATATACTAAAATGTGTTTACAAAGACAATGAAACCCAAGAGAAAACAAAACAAAACAAGGAAATAAAGAAATAAAGAAACAGAAACAATGAAAAAAATAACTGAAAAAATGAAACCAAGAAAGCGATAATGAAAACTGAAGGAAAACGACGAAAAAAGAAAGAAAAATACCCATTAAAAAACCCGGTGGATAGAGAGTAACACGGCAAACCAAGTGAAAAAGAGATTGTTTCGCCTCAGTAGGTCACGCCTAACTAGTTTAGCCCGAACCGGACGCGAGGTGAGTAGATAGTAGCTCATTTCACAAAATATTGTTGCACTAGATGACACCCCACGCGTTGCGACAGGAATTGGTTTTGACATTTTTTTATGAGATTTAGTTGTCTTGGATTTGTATATGAGAATAAATATAATTATAAAATAAATATTAAGTAGCACTATCTCTCATGCATGTTAAGAGAAATAAAAGTAGTGGACTTGAATAAGTGGGATGTATGCATGTTGAGGAATTAGTATAGCTAGCATTTTCATGCATGCACGTTAAAAGAAATAAATATAGTGGAGTTGATGATGTGGTATGTGTGCATGCTAAGATAAATAAGGTAGTGTGAACTTCTTAGGTATATTGGATTCAAAAAGCGAAAGTGCCTTTCTGCTCCCGAGCTCATTTGAGCTCGGTGAACAGTAAAGTCGAAAAAATTCAAAAAATTCCAATTTTTTTTGAGAGAAACATTGACAAAAGTTCTAAGTGCTTGCAAAAATTCATCATGAAATCACATTCCTATAAGGCGTGAAAAAAAAAATTCAGGCTCCAAAATGCTTTTGAAAGTAGCATTTTTAGAGTACCCATTTTGTTTTTTTTGCCACGCCTTCTAGAAATGTGATTTCATGACGAATTTTTGCAAGCACTTAAAAACTTTTGTCAATGTTTCCCCCAAATAAAATTTGTAATTTTTTGATTTTTTTTAATTTTTTTCAATTTTACTGTTCACCCGAGCTCAAATGAGCTCGGGCGCAGAAACTCCACGTCCTCAAAAAATGCTCTATTTCAATCCCCTTTTCGCCGTGGTGCTTCTGGGATGCATTTTCGCAAACTTTTCTTGCATTCGAGAGAATACTCTGTTTTCACTCCCCTCTTCCTCATGGTGGCTCTGCGATGCTCCCAGTGCGGGGTTGACCAAATCTGGAGGTGCCAGATCTGGGAGGTGCGCTCCTTCGGCGGCGGCTCGGCTCATGCGCCCGTAGGTCTACCAAAAAGCACGAACCGGCTTCTCCCAAAAGAAAAACGATCAAGGTAGACGCAGTTTAGCAAGCACCTTGTGCGTGTTGGGGGGGGGG
>NW_021217981.1:0-1926 GCF_002162155.2 Triticum dicoccoides
TGCATTAAACACACGGACTAAATCACTTTGATCCATCTTCTCCATCTTGGCCAAAACATTAGCCCCGACACTTGTTTCTTGTTCAGGCTTTCCAAGCTCCTCAAGGGAGTTTTCATAAGATTGCCTTACCAAGCTCGAGAGGAACTCTTGCGGATTGAAAGGATGCATCAACCTAATCCAAGCACGGAATCCAAACCTTTTCAATACCTTTGGGTCATCATAAAGCTCTTGGATGACGGACGTCTTCCCGAGATCACCACTAGTGCCCCACATGGCGATCACCCTAAGGTCCACATAATTGCTGGTAATCAGCTGGTGGAGGTCTGCCTCTGATGATTTTTCGTGCTCCAAGGCGGCAAGTCTTGCTTCGTTGATGCCAAACAGTGTTGCAGTGGCATTGCTGACCTGCTCCTCTGCCGCGGTAGGCTTAGAGGCTGAACTCTCCTTGATGAGGCGATAGCGCAGATTCCTGTTGCTCACATCCTCCACCTCGGCCCTCAGCTCCTTCACCTCATTGGCAATGCGGCGTCGATCACCTGGGTTGCGGGGGATGCAGCCCAAGAATGGTTTTTTCTCCGAGTGGAGGCCGAAATCCATGAGGCTATCCTCCACCTTATAGGCCAGGACCCCAATCTGTTTCACCCAGGTGGTGAGCACCTTATTGTGGCTTTGCTCCTCATCGGCCGTCATCAGGAACGACTGCATCATCTGCAGCTCGTCCTTGATGAAGTTCACATCGCGCTCGACACCGAGCTGCAGCGCGATTTCCTCTGCCGCCTTGGACTTTGCATAGCCCAGAGCACCTTCGAGCACAGCCTTGCCCAAGCTAATCGCCGTCGCCTCCATGCTTCTCGTTGCTTTCTTGCTGTGATATGAGGTTTTGGTGTTAATGCTAGTTCGGGAGATATTGGTCCCTGCCAATATCCTTTTGGTTTCCCTGCAGAATACTGTCAACTTAGCCTTTGATCAAACTACACTTTAGGTTTCATTGTAGTACGAGAGAGAGCATCTGATGCTTTACCAAAAGCAGCAAGGAGGTAAGATATGGAGCTGGTGGATCAATGATCCTTGCAGGCCAAGGCAAGGCAGCTACTTTTGTCCAAAACTGCACGTCATTTATTCCACTTTTCTAGCCAAGGTTGTATTGCTCCCAATTACCAATTAACCGCTGCAACTCCCATATGCTTAATTAAGAAAACAAGTGGTCAGTTTGTTTCAAATTAGTCCAGTTAACTTATGATGCACAACAAGCTCATTCTAATTGTAGGGTAGGCAAATTCATATCGTTCAATGTAGCACCAAAATGACGATTTATGAGGAATATGAGGAGTTGAAAAGTTGTTTCTTCCAAAGTATAGCAGGAAACGACACCAGGTGCTGAACAGAACAAGAAGTAGCTTTTTCTTGGGGGTGGTTTGGTTAGAAGAGTAGCAGCTAGCATCCGATTCTAGCTGTAATGTATATGTGGAAAGCAATGAATAATACTTTAATTCCATTCGACCTCCAAGCAATGAATAATACCTCCACCTCATTATATATATATGTGATAGGCCACCCCTAGAGGGTTGTGCCGGTTCCCCCCAAAGCCTATTGTCTTACATGGTATCACGCTAGGTTACGTCCGCTTCCGCCTAAAAACCCTAAACCGCCGCCGCCGCCGCCGCCGCCACCGCCGCCGCCGCCGCGCCCGCCGTCGCCGTCGCCCGACTGCTATGACGTCCGCCGCTGCGTCCGGCTCCACCGCCACCGGTTTTCTGCCGGCCTCCCTCGCGGCACTTCTCTCGAGGCCGCTGGATGCCGCCTCCCTTCAGGCGCCGATCGGGACACGGAGCGTCGGCTCCCTCTTCGCGCTCCCGCCGGCTGCTACTTCGCCCGGGCAGGCGCTTGTGGCCCACACCGCCGCCGCCCCGTCAACCGCGGCTGTCG
>NW_021217982.1:0-492 GCF_002162155.2 Triticum dicoccoides
GGGGGGGGGCACGCCCCGAAGACGCGTCCCGCCTCTTCGGACATGCCACCACACCACCCCGCCTGTATGAGGGCCCGGTGCGACGCTCCGGTGGCATTGCTACCCCCCAATGCACCCGTCCCGCCTAACCCTGTAGCGTTTGACCACAGGATCTAGCCCTTTGACTTTGCACGGACGGGCTTTGACCAGTGGACCTCCCCACCCGGTTGTGTTAAGTCAGCCCATAGGAACACTTTGGAGCAACATCCAGGCCAGACCCACGGCAAGATCCCATGTGTGTAGACCCGACGCGTCCGTTTCCCCCCTCCAGGTGCCGGTGGCGGCGCCGTCCGTGAGGGGGGCACACCCCAGACACGCGTGCCGGGCGTTTGCAACCGCCACAACACTTCCAGACTTGTGAGAGGCCGCCTACGCAATATTTGGCGGCATGCTAGCCCCCGGAGGCCGCCGGCCACAGCCGTAGACGCGCGAAGGGCAATCCACGTAGAGGGA
>NW_021217983.1:0-1285 GCF_002162155.2 Triticum dicoccoides
CACGCCCCCAGGCCGCTCTATTTAGGCGTCCTGGGGGGCCGAACGGCTGGAGATGCCCTAATTGACACAGGCAAGCACGCACATTGCATCGGCGTGCATGGATACAGCAGGGCACACACGAGCCACTCGGGCGGGACGGAGCCACAACCAAGACGAGCCGAGCCTCCAAAAGCAGGCTCGTCCATCCAGCGAGCCAAGCCGAGCTTGGCTCGCTCATGGCGAGCCAAAGGCAGGCTCGGAGCAAACTCGGTTCGGCTCGGCTCGTGTCCAGCCCTATATGATACCACATCCTCTTTTTTTTCATTTAATTGCGTGACACATTATCAAAAAAGTCTAGGTGGCATGCATGGTACCGTTTATGATACTTACATTACGACCAGCCTTAGGTAAGGATTACATCATGGTAAAGTTGTCACCGTCGTGTATCTATCAATGGTCCAACGTTGGCAGCAGTGCACAATAACCAATCCTTTTTTCTTGAGAAAAAAGTAGTAAATTACGTAAAACGTAGCTAAAAGAGTGTATCGAGCATGTGTGACCTGTTGGACGAGAAATCACAGTGGCATGCCGTGACGTTTCGCTGTAATAGCTAAACATAACGAGCACATGTCCCTACGATGCACATGCAGATGTCCTGCTGACACGGTGCTCACAAAATCACCTCTCTTACATCATCATCATTGATGGCGCGCATTGTCTCATCAGTCTATTTGATGAAGAGTACTTATTAGTTAATAAAAAATAAATAAATATATATATATATAGAGAGAGAAAGCTAAATTCCGAATAGTTCGCGTTTTGTGACAGATCAAAACGTAGTATCAGACAATGTTGGATCGTGATTGGAGGGCCATCCTATCCTTGTGTGCTGATTTCAAACAATGTCGCTTTTCCATCCGATGGTCCCACCTGCATGCTGGCAATTGGTCCCTCCATCTCGATGTGAACGCCACCGTCGTTTCTGTTCGATTGTGACAGGTTGGCTTGTTGTAGAGTGAGATGGAGAAAGACGTGAGAGATGGATGAGATGACATGACGTTTTTCACGCATACATGCATGCAGTGGCGGAGGACGGACAACAGTTGAGGTAGGGCTGGATTTGGTGACTAGCCACCGACAACGCGCGTCGATGCGCCGCCCTGCGTCCAGCCTGCACCGGCCAAATCAAGATAGGGCGGCCGCCAGGCCTTGCCCTATCAGGTCCTCCGCCATTGCATGCATGTTGCAGGCCGGTTACGGGCTGCTGCCTCCGGACGACCTCTTCCTAACCAATCTCTTCTCACCC
>NW_021217984.1:0-1284 GCF_002162155.2 Triticum dicoccoides
CACGCCCCCAGGCCGCTCTATTTAGGCGTCCTGGGGGGCCGAACGGCTGGAGATGCCCTAATTGACACAGGCAAGCACGCACATTGCATCGGCGTGCATGGATACAGCAGGGCACACACGAGCCACTCGGGCGGGACGGAGCCACAACCAAGACGAGCCGAGCCTCCAAAAGCAGGCTCGTCCATCCAGCGAGCCAAGCCGAGCTTGGCTCGCTCATGGCGAGCCAAAGGCAGGCTCGGAGCAAACTCGGTTCGGCTCGGCTCGTGTCCAGCCCTATATGATACCACATCCTCTTTTTTTTCATTTAATTGCGTGACACATTATCAAAAAAGTCTAGGTGGCATGCATGGTACCGTTTATGATACTTACATTACGACCAGCCTTAGGTAAGGATTACATCATGGTAAAGTTGTCACCGTCGTGTATCTATCAATGGTCCAACGTTGGCAGCAGTGCACAATAACCAATCCTTTTTTCTTGAGAAAAAAGTAGTAAATTACGTAAAACGTAGCTAAAAGAGTGTATCGAGCATGTGTGACCTGTTGGACGAGAAATCACAGTGGCATGCCGTGACGTTTCGCTGTAATAGCTAAACATAACGAGCACATGTCCCTACGATGCACATGCAGATGTCCTGCTGACACGGTGCTCACAAAATCACCTCTCTTACATCATCATCATTGATGGCGCGCATTGTCTCATCAGTCTATTTGATGAAGAGTACTTATTAGTTAATAAAAAATAAATAAATAAATATACATAGAGAGAGAGAGAAAGCTAAATTCCGAATAGTTCGCGTTTTGTGACAGATCAAAACGTATCAGACAATGTTGGATCGTGATTGGAGGGCCATCCTATCCTTGTGTGCTGATTTCAAACAATGTCGCTTTTCCATCCGATGGTCCCACCTGCATGCTGGCAATTGGTCCCTCCATCTCGATGTGAACGCCACCGTCGTTTCTGTTCGATTGTGACAGGTTGGCTTGTTGTAGAGTGAGATGGAGAAAGACGTGAGAGATGGATGAGATGACATGACGTTTTTCACGCATACATGCATGCAGTGGCGGAGGACGGACAACAGTTGAGGTAGGGCTGGATTTGGTGACTAGCCACCGACAACGCGCGTCGATGCGCCGCCCTGCGTCCAGCCTGCACCGGCCAAATCAAGATAGGGCGGCCGCCAGGCCTTGCCCTATCAGGTCCTCCGCCATTGCATGCATGTTGCAGGCCGGTTACGGGCTGCTGCCTCCGGACGACCTCTTCCTAACCAATCTCTTCTCACCC
>NW_021217985.1:0-1007 GCF_002162155.2 Triticum dicoccoides
AAGACCGGGGTAACATGTCGGATGCGATCATACCAGCACTAAAGCACCGGATCCCATCAGAACTCCGAAGTTAAGCGTGCTTGGGCGAGAGTAGTACTAGGATGGGTGACCTCCTGGGAAGTCCTCGTGTTGCATTCCCTTTTTAATTTTTTTCGCGCCGCTTGCAAAACAAAACGCACGTGTAAGTAATATATTTACCGTGTTTTATTATTTTGCACGAGTGCGGTAAGTCATAGCTGGGTGCTCACGATTCACGGGTCCAGCGTCGGCGTTGTGGCGCGGCAAGCGTGCACTGGTGCGGTTGAGAGGGAGGGGTGGAAACCGCGTTAAACTCGTCTCCGTAGTTGAGAGGGAGCGGCAAAAGCAATGTACAATCGTCTTTGTAGTGGAGCTGGGAGGGGCAAGGATAAGGGACGAAGACCGAGGTAACATGTCGGATGCGATCATACCAGCACTAAAGCACCGGATCCCATCAGAACTCCGAAGTTAAGCGTGCTTGGGTGAGAGTAGTACTAGGATGGGTGACCTCCTGGGAAGTCCTCGTGTTGCATTCCCTTTTTAAATTTTTTCGGGCCGCTTGCAAAACAAAACGCACGTGTAAGTAATATATTTACCGTGTTTTATTATTTTGCACGAGTGCGGTAAGTCATAGCTGGGTGCTCACGATTCACGGGTCCAGCGTCGGCGTTGTGGCGCGGCAAGCGTGCACTGGTGCGGTTGAGAGGGAGGGGTGGAAACCGCGTTAAACTCGTCTCCGTAGTTGAGAGGGAGCGGCCAAAGCAATGTACAATCGTCTTTGTAGTGGAGCTGGGAGGGGCAAGGATAAGGGACGAAGACCGGGGTAACATGTCGGATGCGATCATACCAGCACTAAAGCACCGGATCCCATCAGAACTCCGAAGTTAAGCGTGCTTGGGCGAGAGTAGTACTAGGATGGGTGACCTCCTGGGAAGTCCTCGTGTTGCATTCCCTTTTTAATTTTTTTCGCGCCGCTTGCAAAACAAAAC
>NW_021217986.1:0-717 GCF_002162155.2 Triticum dicoccoides
GACCCTCGACCCTCGACCCTCTCTACCCTAGTTTCTGACAGCCTAGTTCCCGACACCCTCGCTCCCGATAAAAGATAAGAAGAGGAGGAAGAAGAAAAAATAGAGGAAAAGAAGAAGAAGAAAAAAAAAGAAGAAAAAAAAGAAGAAAAAAGATGAGAATTCTATTTCTTATTCTTCTCCTCTATTTCTTCTGCTTCTCCTCTTTATAATTCTATTTTTTCTGCTTCTCCTTTATTTCTTCTTCTTCTCCTCTTTTTTCTTCTTCTTCTTCCTCTTCTTATTTTTTTCTCCTTTTCTTCCACTCCTCTTATTCCCTTCTTCTTCTCCTTCTTCCTCTTCTTATTTTCCTTTTTCCTCTCCTACTTTTTATTCTTCTCCCTTCTTCCTTTTTCCTAGATAAAACTTTTCCAAAAATGTAACTTTTGCATATATACAACTTTTTCTTCTTCTTCCTTCTTCATTCTCTTCCTTCTTCCTAAATATATAAAACTTTTCTAAAAATCTAACTTTTGCATATATGAACATATATACACAGACAACATACATACATATGTACATTTTTATATAAATGCAAAAAACAAATCATCATATATATCAACACAAAATCTGGGGAAAATACAGAGAGGAAGCCGGCCGGAACGAACATGGCAGCGACATGTGGTCGGGGCAGGGCGTGGTTGGGGCAATGGCAACGTGGCGGCGCGCGCGGTGTGACGC
>NW_021217987.1:0-910 GCF_002162155.2 Triticum dicoccoides
GTTACACATATTTGAACTCCATTGTTTTTCTGTGTTCATAATGCACCATTTAATGCCAAATCATCAATTTACAACCCTTTCTGACTTCATTTGTTATTTTTCATGCATTTACTGATTATTTTGAGCTATAAGACCATGAAATTGAAAAGCATTTGAAATGAACTCTGAAAAGGTTCCAAGTTGGCATGGTATCATCATTTCACCCACATAGCATGTGCGAGAAAGTAGAGAGGGTTACGGCAAAAACTAGATACACTTCGTGTACAAAACAGACAATTTCTTTCGAAGTATCAGGGTTTCATATGAAAACTCGTCTGTTACAAAGGGATTTCATTTTTTTAACTTATTTGAATTCCCTTGTTTTTCTGTGTTGAAAATGCACCATTCAAAGCCACATCCTCAATTTACAACCCTTTCTGACTTCATTTGTTATTTTTCATGCATTTACTGATTATTTTGAGCTATAAAACCATGAAATTGAAAAGCATTTAAAATGAACTCTAAAAAGGGTCCAAGTTCGCATGGTATCATCATTTCAGCCACATAGCATGTGCGAGAAAGTAGAGAGGGTTACGGCAAAAACTGGATGCACTTCGTGTACAAAACGGACAATCTCTTTCGAAGTATCAGGGTTTCATATGGAAACTCGTCTGTTACAAAGGGATTTCCTTTTTTTAACTTATTTGAACTCCCTTGTTTTTCTGTGTTCAAAATGCACCACTCAAAGCCACATCATCAATTTACAACCCTTTCTGACTTCATTTGTTATTTTTCATGCATTTACTGATTATTTTGAGCTATAAGACCATGAAATTGAAAAGCATTTGAAATGAACTCTGAAAAGGTTCCAAGTTGGCATGGTATCATCATTTCACCCACATAGCATGTGCGAGAAAGTAGAGAGGGTTAC
>NW_021217988.1:0-2469 GCF_002162155.2 Triticum dicoccoides
TGTGGGAGAGGGGGTGGGAGGCGCCCACCTCCACTGCGCCAACCTCCACCGCCACCTCCATCGGCGGACACGGATCACGCGCCTCCGGGGGCGGTGACGGCTACCGCAGCTTCGACGGTGGCAGCTTCACCGACTCTTCCCACTGTGGCTGTAGAAACAGTCAGGGCCTGGCAGCAGTTTCTACTCCGGCGGCCACTGGGGCTGCTAAGATTAGTGATGGTGGATCGGGCAAGAACTCAGACAAACTAGAGGGCGAAAAACTTTCGAAGTGGGCAAATAAAAAGAAGAAGTTGCCTTGCTATAGATGTGGCGAACCGGGTCACTTTGTGGCAGAGTGTACTAATGAGCTTTGCGATTATTGCCTCAGATCGCAGCATGTGATCGGGGATTGCCCACTCCTATCCGGTCCTAAACCTGGTGTCAACATTTATGGTGTGTGTTGCAAAGAGTTGATGTTATTTGAGACACCGGAGGTGGATCCCCTTCCGCATGTGGTCGAGAGTTCTTTCCCTGCAGTGGTCCGGGTTACTAATGGGCAGTTGACCGAAGCTCAGATTGTGAGGCAGCTGCATGACCTGGTACTGGGTAATTATTAGTGGCATCTGAAAAAACTGGAAGGACAGGCTTATAAGGTGGATTTCCCCACTAAAGAGGATCAGATGCATTTTCTTAAGTGGGGTTTATGTAGGGTTCCAAGTACCAACATTATTATTGCTTTTGATGAGTGGAAGCAGGATGAACCAGAGGGTACACCTTTGGAGAAGGTGTGGGTACTTTTCTTTGGTGCACCACCTAAGCTGATTAAACACTTTCTGATTGCCTGGAGCTTGGGTTCTATGATTGGCAAGACGGAAAAGGTGGACATGCCTTTCACTCGCGCACAAGGGGTAGCGAGGTTGTTGGTCAGTGTTGTGAGTGTTGAGTTCATACCAGATGTGGTTCGATGGACACATGTTGGAGTCACGTCCGTCCTAGAGCATGAGATCTAGGATACTCCAATTTCCCAGGATGGGGATGAGATTCAGGATATGGACACAACTGAGGGGGGCGGAGCCCTCAGGGTCTGACAATTCACCACGGGAGCCGGCCAAGGGGCCCGATACTCAACCAGATAAGGCAGACAACTCAGCCAAAGAGGTGTCCACGTCCACTACTCCGATGAACATTGTTCGCTTTGGTTCGCTTGGAGCAAGGTCCGGCTCCTAGTCGGCTGTGGAGCACCAGAGTCAAGGCGGACGACCCGGCGGAAATTGAGCTACCGCTGGTATTGGTCCCTGTCTGCGAGGCGACTACGACACTTGAGGTTTCCGATACACAGCAGACACCACAGGGGCTTCGACACACTGACATTGGCCCAGTTAGGACGGGCTCCACGCCCGGTGGGCAGATGGACGCTTCCGGGCTGATCGCGAGTGGGGGGGGGGTCGTGGGCAGGAGGCTCACCGCGCCCGCGTACACGTGTCCGGCTCGAGCCCTTTGGGAGGGGCACCCGGACAGGAGGTCCGTTGTGCCTCTCCTATCACGGCTGCCCCGGGTGACTTGGGAATGAGGGGTGTATAGGAGCCCCGTGCCTTAACTCCTCCACAGGACCTCACCGTGCTGGATGGACAGGGACCGCGACACTCTGTTGCTGAGCGGAATGACTTAGGAATTTCTTTGGGACCAAATGGCACCGAGGTCGTAAAATCCGTAAATGATCTTTTAGACTTGGAAGCGGAGAGGGCTTCCGAAATTATTCGTATCTTGCTTCTATCAAACCCATGAATGATAACGAAATGAACAACTTAGGAATGGTTGATCTCACAAAGATAGGTAACAATCTTTTGCCTGATGCGGAGGCCGAGGATGAGGAGGGTTCGGAGACTACAGACACGGTAGAGCCCCTCTTGATGGAGGGCACGGTCTCTGTAGTAATCGATACTACCTTCCCGCAGGGTATTGGGGAGAAGCCCAAACGATCCTGGAAGCAGAAAATTTATCCTACATCGGCAGTATGTAGAAGTGCTCGAGTTAAGCTTAAGAAAAAAAATTCATGATGACTTATGAAAGGACTCTTTTGGAATAGCAGAGGTCTAGCTGACTTGGCTAAACAAAGGTTCTTAGCGGAGACAACGATAGAACATCACTTAGACTTTATTGCACTGTTGGAAACAGGACGAGATTAATTTTACATCACAGTTTCTTCAAAATCTCTCCAATGGTATCGACTTTGACTGGCACATCTTACCCCCTAGAGGAAGATCAAGTGGGATTTTACTAGGAGTGCGGTGTGAGTCGCTTGAGGTGCTTAATGTGGTTCAGGGTGACTTTTCGGTTAAGTTTAGGGTGAGAACAAAACTGGATGGGTTCCGGTGGTCTCTTGTTGTTGTTTATGGGGCAACACAACCTGAATTCAAACCAGACTTTTTAGCCGATTTAGTGCGGATTTGTGGAGATGAAAATCTGTCGATACTCGTTGGGGGGGGGGGG
>NW_021217989.1:0-910 GCF_002162155.2 Triticum dicoccoides
GCATCGCCGTTGCGGTCTCAAGGGGTTACTGTCTGTAGCTTCCTGTTATTTACACGTATGATGGGAGACAAAGTTGTCCTTCTGATTTGTCAACAAGATAAGTGACAGGCTGTGGCAAGCAACAGCAGAATCCATAGGCTGCATTGGTATCCAACCAAGGTGGTGTTGAGATGCAACATGGGAGAAAAGGTTGGCCAAGCGATACCAGAAATTGAGTTGGATGGTGAAGCGTGGTGACATGAACAAATGGAAGTCAGCTTGGATGCGGACAGGATGAAGAAGAAAACAGAATGGTCCGAAGAACAAAAAAAATCGGAATCATAAGAATGCTGGCCACATGGCTCCGATGGACCAGCCAAAAGTCGCCCCTTGAAATGCTGAGGAGATCACACACGGGAAACTCAGGGAAGCCATTCCTGAAGAAGGGCCATCGACAGACAAACGTTCTACGCCGCTATGATGGACACCGACCCTCTAGGTAGCCGCACGCATCGCATCGCATCGCCGTTGCGGTCTCAAGGGGTTACTGTCTGTAGCTTCCTGTTATTTACACGTATGATGGGAGACAAAGTTGTCCTTCTGATTTGTCAACAAGATAAGTGACAGGCTGTGGCAAGCAACAGCAGAATCCATAGGCTGCATTGGTATCCAACCAAGGTGGTGTTGAGATGCAACATGGGAGAAAAGGTTGGCCAAGCGATACCAGAAATTGAGTTGGATGGTGAAGCGTGGTGACATGAACAAATGGAAGTCAGCTTGGATGCGGACAGGATGAAGAAGAAAACAGAATGGTCCGAAGAACAAAAAAAATCGGAATCATAAGAATGCTGGCCACATGGCTCCGATGGACCAGCCAAAAGTCGCCCCTTGAAATGCTGAGGAGATCACACACGGGAAACTCAGGGAAGCC
>NW_021217990.1:0-1461 GCF_002162155.2 Triticum dicoccoides
GTACCTGCCTAGAGTTTGTAGTTTACGTATGTGTTTATTAGATGTATTATTATTACTACTATTTGGATTATTTTGCTCCTTGTAAATGACTGAAATAGCTACTAATACTGATGTTCCGTCAATGTATTTGTAGATAGTAACGTGAGACAGTCACACCTGGCTTGCGCATTAGGAAAAGAACCAATAAAATTCTATGGCTAGAATCACTGGAGTTCTTTGACAAAGTTGTCCGGCCTATTCTCCCTTGGTCACATGTTTCTATAGGAGCTGGACCAATATGAAATACCCATTGGTTTCTTGGTGTATATACACCTCATATGCAAAAAAATGATAATTAGAAAAAAGTCAAAACCGTTTGGAAGTTTTTTTACTATAAACTTGACTTTCTTTTGCACTGGTACATAAATTTTCACGAATGGAAAACCAGCGTTGACTTTAGGGCAAAAAGAAAAATTGCTATTATAGGTCCCTATTTTGACCGGATTTTTTGTCTTTTTTGAAAAGAAGACAACGAGATTTCTTTTATTTCCATAGATTTTTTTACCAGTACAATGGAAGGTCAAGTGTATTCCAAATTCGAATTCGAATTGAAATACCGATAGCTTATAAAGTTCTTCCTGATCGAGTGCTTAAGCACTGGCCATGTCGCCTAAAAGTCATCATGATCGATCGCTTAAGCACCAGTCATATTAAATCAAAGTTCTCTATATTAAGTGGTACGTCTCTAGAATGACGTGCAGTTGTCTATCTCCGTACCATTGCACTACAAAAATCGAATTGAAACAACAATAACTGCTATATTAAGTGGTACCTCTCTAGAATGATATGCGGTTGTCTGTACTTACTAAAGTTCTTCGTGTTTGTGTAAGTTCTTCGTGTTTGAGCACTTAAGCACAAGGTATGCCATATCAAAGTTCTTTGTCTCGGGGTCTATCTCCGCCCCATTGCCTCGATTCGAATTAAAACACCGATAGCATATAAAGTCTTTCGTGATTGACCGCCTAAGCACCGGCCATGTCGCATAAGAGTCATCGTGATCAATCACTTAAGCACTAGGCATGTTGAATCAAAGTTCTCTATCTGATGTCTAGCCTCGTAGTAGTATCATATTGTCTAGAGTCCTTCAGGTGATATGGCAAGAATCATGTGCAGTTAGACTAAACTTGTTATGTCCTTCGGGTTCGTGGACTTATGTATCAGACACATTGGTTCAAAGTGCTAAAAAGGTCCAACTAAAACGCAGATAGCATCTAAAGTCCTTTGTAATCGAGCGCTTACGCATCGGTCATGTTGAATCAAAGTCCTTCGTGATCGAGCGCTTAAGCACCGGTCATGTTGACTCAAAGTCCTTCATGATAGAGCGCTTAAGCACCGGGCAAGTTGAATCAAAGTTCTTTATCCTGGGGTCTAGCTTTGTATTGATGTCCTACAAATGTCCAATTGAAACATGAGTAGAATCCA
>NW_021217991.1:0-1583 GCF_002162155.2 Triticum dicoccoides
CCCTTCACAACCTTCGGCTTGACACTGAAGGTCTTGAGCCACAAGCCGAAGTGGGGCTGGATGCAGAGGAAGGCCTCACACACGACGATAAACGCCGAGATGTTGAGGATGAAATTCGGGGCCAGATCATGGAAATCCAGGCCGTAGTAGAACATGAGCCCCCGGACAAAGGGATGGAGTGGGAAGCCTAGTCCGCGGAGGAAATGGGGAAGGAATACTACCCTCTCATGGGGCTTGGGGTGCGGATGAGCTCTCCCTCGATGGGGAGCCGGTGCGCGATGTCGCTGGACAAGTATCCGGCGTTGCGTAGCTTCTGGATTTGCCCCTCCGTGACGGAGGAGGCCATCCACTTGCCTCCTGCTCCGGACATAGTTGGAGAAGGTTGAGGTGAGATGTGCGGGCTTGGGCGCTGGAGCTCGGGTTCGCAGAGATGGATAAGCCAAGGAGGAAGAAGGCGCAGGTAAAAGGGTTGGATCTTTATCCCCTTATATGGGCGGACAGAAACATGTATCCCCACCGGCCTGGTAAAACTCGCTTATCTCCCAAGCGTCACAATCAATGGCGCGGTTGGGTTACCCACGCCCGTATTGATGGGAATCCCGGAATAAGGGGAACACGATCTCTGCTTCGACAAGACGTGCCAAGGAAACCGCCTCGCTAAACGCGCTGAGGTGGAACAATAAAAATGATTCGAGTAAAGGCTTGGAAGTGGTGTGACGTCACGCCACAGAATACGTCAGCAGATTGATCTTGTGTAATATTATTCTCTCTACGGTGGTATGTGGAATTTATTCTTGCAGAGCCGGACACAATCCTGGTGTTCACAATCTTCTATAAATTATTCGGAGGAGGAACCCGCCTTGCAATGCCGAAGACAATATGCGCGCCGAACTCGTCGTCATTGAAGCCTGGTTCAGGGGCTACTGAGGGAGTTCCGGACTAGGGGGTGTCCGGATAGCCGAACTATCATCATCGGCCGGACTCCAAGACTATGAAGATAGAAGATTGAAGACTTCGTCCCGTGTCCGGATGGAACTTTCCTTGGCGTGGAAGGCAAGCTTGGCGATACGGATATGTAGATCTCCTACCTTTGTAACCGACTGTGTGTAACCCTAGCCCTCTTCGGTGTCTATATAAACCGGATGGCCTTAGTCCATAGGACGAACAACAATCATACCATAGGCTAGCTTCTAGGGTTTAGCCTCCTTGATCTCGTGGTAGATCTACTCTTGTAATCCACATCATCAATATTAATCAAGCAGGACGTAGGGTTTTACCTCCATCAAGAGGGCCCGAACCTAGGTAAAAACATCGTGTCCCTCGTCTCCTGTTACCATCCTCCTAGACACACAGTTCGGGACCCCCTACCCGAGATCCGCCGGTTTTGACACCGACAAAGACCATGAAAGTATGGAAACCAAAAAATTATCCTAAGTACCCATCATGGTGTGGATTTTCAAGTAAAGTTGTACAATGCTCAGAGTGTAACCCATTTTGGTTGCAAAAACTGGGAAGCACTTTGCAAGATGTATGGTTTTGATGAGGGTATGCTTGTCACCATGGATCTTGGTGATCCTACAATC
>NW_021217992.1:0-968 GCF_002162155.2 Triticum dicoccoides
ATAGAACCCATCAGAAGGGGTTGCAGCGTCTTCTGTAAAAATGTAGATTATAGCAACATGAGTACAAAGGTACTCAGCAAGACTTACATCAGATCCTACATACATGCATATTATCAAGAAGGGTTGGTGGAGTTATTGCAGCAAGCCAGCTTTGACTCTTGGCTAGGCTATCCTACGATACTCCAACTTGAAATGGTTTTGCGCACACGAGTCCACTACTCACCACTTCAATACACCACCGAGGATCCACCTCCGTCTTCCTACGGAAGAGCCATCCTCGGCACTCACTCTTATCTTGAGGCTTTTAGTAGTTTCCATTTACTTGTCTATGAACTGTATAGGCAACCAAGTAGTCCTTTACCGCGGACGCGGCTATTCGAATAGATCATGTTAACCCTGCAGGGGTGTACTCCTTCATACACGCTCTCACCACTTATCGCTGTTTACACGACATGTACTCGGCAACCTTCAAGCGGAAGCCCAACGTGGGTGTCGGCCACGACCTACCTAATCACCTAAGCCTCTAGTCCAGGTTTATCGCCTATTCAGGTTCCATCCGCAGGGAGTCCGGCCGAGGTTTCCCATACGGCCCCGAACGATGTGAACAGGGTTCCCGAGATACCTAATGGGTATTCGGTACACCCGGCCACGTACCTACCGCATCACAGCCCACCCCTACGGTCAGCGCTGTCCACGGCCTCCAGTAGGCTACAAACACCAGAAACTACTTGCAACTCCTGGACGGAGAACTAGGGTGAATAAGAAGCCGAGAGGGTCCATTGGTTTCGGGCCCAATGCATGGTAGTAGCTGATTCTTAAATCACACATACAGATCTCAGTGCTTAAGGTCGGCTTCAATGAAACAACCCACCATGTACTCCTACATGGCCTCTCATCGATACCTTTACCAAATCGTGTTCACCACACCACTCTCATTACCAACATAACATTTCACTCTAGCCCATCAC
>NW_021217993.1:0-656 GCF_002162155.2 Triticum dicoccoides
GTTATGCTAAGACAGGATGGCACTGGTGTAACGTGCTCGTCTCGGCGTTCGTCGTCGCTACCGCGACGACGTCCGCCTCGACTCGCATTACGCTAAGACAGGGTGACACTGGTGTCCCGTGCTCGTCTCGTCGTCCGTCATCGCTACCGCGACGACGTCCGCCTCGACTCGCGTTACGCTAAGACAGGTTGGCACTGGTGTCACGTGCTTGTCTCGGCGTCCGTTGTCGTTACCGCGATGACGTCCGCCTCAACTCGCGTTACACTAAGACAGGGTGGCACTGGTGTCACGTGCTCGTCTCGGCGTCCGTCGTCGTTACCGCAACGACGTCCGCCTTGACTCGCGTTACGCTAAGACAGGGAGGCACTGGTGTCACGTGCTCGTCTCGGCGTCCGTCGCCGCTACCGCGACGACGTCCGCCTCGACTCGCTTACGCTAAGACAGGGTTGCAGTACTGTCACGTGCTCGTCTCGGCGTCTGTCGTCGCTACCGCGACGACGTCCGCCTCAACTCACGTTACGCTAAGATAGGGTGGCACTGGTGTCACGTGCTCCTCTCGGCGTCCGTCGTCGCTACCATGACGACGTCCGCCTCGACTCGCGTTACGCTAAAAAAGGGAGGCAGTGCTATCACGTGCTCGTCTCGCCGTCCGTCGT
>NW_021217994.1:0-948 GCF_002162155.2 Triticum dicoccoides
ACAAGTAGTACTAAAAAGCAGTTTAGTCCCCAACTTAGCCCATAAACATCTCCAAAAGTGGCTAAGAAATTTAGTATCACGATCTGAAACAATAGTATTTGGCACACCATGCAAGCGAATAATTTCACGAAAGAACAAATCAGCAACATTAACAGCATCATCGCTTTTATGACATGGTATAAAGTGTGCCATTTTCGAGAATCTATCCACGACAACAAATATGCTATCCCTCCCCTTCTTTGTTCGAGGTAAACCTAAAACAAAGTCCATAGATATATCCTCCCAAGGAACACTAGGTACATGCAAAGGCATATATAAACCATGAGGATTGAGTCGTGACTTAGCTTTTTGACATGTAGTGCATCGAGCAATAAAACGCTCAACATCCCGTCTCATCTTTGGCCAAAAGAAATGTGTAGCAAGTACGTTGATAGAGGCAAAGGTGTCCCGTCTTTCGATGAGATGTTGGATACCGCTTTGGTGGAAGTCGACTTTGACGATCCGACTACGAACGTGCGAGGACGTCGCGCCTTAGCAATCGCTAAACCAACTCCGAGAGGTTATTGACCACGCCGGAGCACGATCAACCTGACCACGAGGGTCTGTTTCCTGCGAGCAAACGAAGAACAAGCAAGAAACTGAGATTGCAATCTGGATATTGCGAATATAAGATGAAAGCTTTATTGATCAAGGTGGGGTTCTGTGACGCCTTTGTCTGGTCGTTGAACACAAACGAAGTACGCGAAGTTGCAGCTATGGCGAACTTTTAATCTAAACAAAACCCAAAGTCTAAACGGTGCCCTAAGGGCTGTATATATGGAGGAAGAGAGGGGGAATTTCGTGGCCCTTGGTGGAGGGGTCCGAAATCAACCCTATCTCTTGTTTCCCCACACATACGGACTCTAAAAATAGCCTATACTTATGTATTTCGAAATTACATGGGCCTGG